>NW_005371541.1:2145072-2193159 GCF_000412655.1 Myotis brandtii
TTTTATTCTGGGCCAGCTTTAGCTCTGAGGCCTCGCTGCTGAAAACATTGATACAATGTTGCAGTCCGGCTGGCTGAAGCCTGGCTGACTGAAAGCTGGTTTCTAGGGTTTTGTTTAGCTTCTATATTTGCAACATAGTTGCTTAGAGTTGCAGCTGAGAGGCCAGCAGCGGCAGGCAGGGAACACAGAGTTCGCTGTCACTGGAGCAAGCAAGCCTCCCTGTTCGCTTCAGTGCATGGCTGCTGGCCGCCATCTTGGCTGACAGTTAATTTGCATAAGGATATGCTGATTAGCCAATGGGAAGGGTAGCGGTCGTACGCTAATTACCATGTTTCTCTTTTATTAGTGTAGATGAATCACATGATCGTGATTATTCTCACATACATATATAGATGAAAATATTTATGTTTATACTGGTATATATATGTTAAAGATTAAACATTACATAACATATTTCAAAATGTGTTCCTTAATCACACTAGAGCTTTTCAAAGAAATATTTTAAATGAACACTCCTTCTTACTCTATTGCAGTGGTTCACACATTCTAATGTGGTGAGAAAATTTGTCTGTGCATGAAGATCTTGGGGATTTGATCCTAATGATTCTGAATTAGTTGATCATAGGTTGAGCCCAGGAATTTGAATTTTTAATACCCATTCTAGGTGACATTGAGTCAGGTTGTCTGTCACAGACCATACCTTGAGTACCACTTCATTTCCTTTATTCTTATCTTCTATATATTTATCTCTTATTCTCTCCTATCCTTCAAGTCTATCAAACATTGTGAATGCAATAGCTGGGACTTAAATAACACTCAAGATATATTGATGTGAAAGAAGGAATGGATGAGTTAGAGAATTAATAAATCTAAGAATAAAATTGATGAATGAATGAAGGAACATATAGAAGTCACTCAGAGGAGAATTTACATTTGTTTTTCTATCACTCCACTTATTTAAGGACTGTCCAGCCTCAGGTACAGGCCAGCTCTGGCACAAGCTTGCTGAAGAAAAAACCAATAGAAAGTTTTGTGAATAAGTGAAGAGGGAAGAAGACCCAGTCAGAAAACTGGCAAGAGAGGGGCCCACAGGAGGTTATTAGCAGAGGCTGATGTCCTAACACATAATAGGCAAGAGCTGCCATTCAGAATGAGCCCATGGAGACAGCTGGTTTTTTTGCCTCAGCCAATTTAGTTTAGAGTTAGGAAAGTAACTGGCCATAAAAGAATCTATTTTCTGGGTTGTCCTGGTTCAATGCAAATGGTAAGGCTAGTTGGGTAAGCTTCTTGTTAACTGGAGTGATCTGGAATCGTGGCATGGAAACAGAACACAGTAATAATACTAATGAGTGTACAACTAAGTTGGTCTTAAAAATCTTGGCGTTGAAACAAAGAGAAGTTAATACTTAGATTGAACAGATGTTATGGCATAAAAATGTGGTGATCCTAGGACCTTTGTACTTAACAAATGATACTTCTGGCTGAGTGTGGGTGTGACTAGAAACTTCTGTGGTTCTACCCCCAAGCAGTCTTAGACTCATTTTCACTGGTTGTTCATGGTTGTGTTGCAGTGCCTAGTGGGACTTGAGCCAAGAGAATACCTGCTTTCTCTTCTACTGTCACTAAGTTTCATCTTCAACCTGGTTCTCCCAGCCAGTGGACGGTTGTGGGGTTTAGAAGTGGCCTTTAGTTTTTCCTGCCAGTGTTTCCTGCCAACTGGCTTCTTTGCTGCTGACCTTGGAGATTAGCACTTATCCTCTCCTTTTGACATGATTTCTGTCCATTAATCCTTCCTCCAACGTGACACAGAGATCTTTTGAATAAAACTAAGGACCCCTCCACTGTCATTATCATTCAGTCTGGAAATTTCATGGGTATCTTTGATCCTCTTTTTGCCTCATTCTCCATGATCAAGGCTTGACTCAAAGTTGTTTCCTCCATTTCATTCCCACTATTTTCACTTAGTGCTGACCTGTATTAACCCATTTCTTTTTTTTTAAATATGTTTTATTGATTTTTCACAGAGAGGAAGGGAGAGGGATAGAGAGTTAGAAACATCGATGAGAGAGAAACATCGATCAGCTGCCTCCTGCACACCTCCTACTGGGGATGTGCCCGCAACCAAGGTACATGCCCTTGGCCGGAATCGAACCTGGGACCTTTCAGTCCACAGGCTGACGCTCTATCCACTGAGCCAAACCGGTTAGGGCTATTAACCCATTTCTGAATATTAAACAATTATAGTGACTTCCTAGTTGGTCTGCTTGGCTTCTTCCATAGTTGTGTACTCCATTCCTCAATTCCAGAATGCACTTTTTATTTTATTTTTAATGTATCTTTATTGCTGAGAGTATTACAGATGTTTCCCATTTTTCCCCATTGTTCCCCTCCACTGGGTTCCCACCCCACCTCAGGCCTTTACTACACTATTGTCTGTGTCCATGGGTTATGCATATATGTATACACATTATTTGGTTAATTCCCACCTATCCCCTCCTCCTTCATTTGGAGATCCATCAGACTGTGTTTTCATGCCTCTGAATCTATTTTGTTTGTCACTTTATTTTGTTTATTAGATTCCATATATACATGAGATCACGTGATACTTGTCTATGGAGCTATAAAAAAGAAGGATCTCTTATCCTTTGAGACAGCATGGAGGGACCTGGAGAGTATTATGCTAAGTGAAATAAGCCAGTCAGAGAGAGACAAGTATTACACTTTTTAAAATATAATTTTTCTCTTGTCAATACCATCTTTGGAAATGTTCAGGTGAATTCTGCCATGCTTCACTGACTTCAAGCAACATTTACCAAGTATCCATCACATTCCCGACACTATTCTGGGACACCGAGAGATATGCAGGTGAATTATGGAGCCAGCAGAAGAAACAGACTCATAGAGATGGTTAATGTGCAGTGGGCAAATATAAGGCAGGGATAGACCCTGAGATCTGGGAAAGGCTTACAGAAGAAGAGACACTGAGATGTGTCTGAAAGAATGAATAGGAGATGGCACAGTGAAGAGAATGAGGACATTTGAGCAGTGGGTACAATGTGAACAAAGACATGGAGGAGAGTAGACAAAATTCAAGAACTAGCTTGAGGCTGAAGTAAATATTTCAGTGCTAGGCAGGGATGGGCAAGACATATAACCAGAAAAGGGTCAGATCATTTCTGACTTTATGTCTTCTGTCAGGCTAAGGAGGATAACTTTAGCATAACCTAAAGCTAGTCCCTATCAAGCAGTTCTCAACTTAGTTCTTCCATCCACAGGTAGGGAGTGGCAAAGGGGTGATATTTATTAATGTGAAGATTGTATGTAAAGCCATAGATAAACAACTTTTTTAAGATAGTAAATAATTTATATGATTTTTATGTTGCACTAAACATGTATATAAGTGATATGTATAATAAAATTCATTCAAATTTCTTTACAAAAACAGAAAATAGAAAAAAAATCAGGCTTTCAGTAGGCTAAATTAGGTTAAATCCTATTATTTTATTATCATTTACTTTCTGTGATTTTAAGGATATATAAGAAAAGACTGAGAGCTATTAGAACCAATGATTCCATACAAAATACTACTCTACCCAGGTTACTCTGTCTGGAGGGAATGAGCCTAATGTAGGTACATGAGTAGGATTCAGAATTTTTCTTGACTCCATAGCAATGCAAGTTTTGTGTATTTAAATATGCAAATTTTTCTGGTTGCAAGTTGTATTAAAGCCATCACATCTCCAAATGGTCAGTGATAAAAAAAAATGAAAGGATAGACTGATAATCTAAATATATATCTGCCTAAGTGACCAGCTGACCAGCTGACTGTTTGACCATCCCACTGGTAGCTATGATGTGCACTGACCACCAGGGGGCAGACACTCAACACAGAAGCTGTTGAGCTGCCTTGACTTGGCAGCTGCAGTTTTCAGGTGATGCACCCAGAACCAGAGAGAAGGGAGCCTGATTCCGGGGTGCATCATCCGAAAAGTGTCCTCTTGCAGTCTGGGACCCCTCGGGGGATGTTGGGAGAACTGGTTTCAGCCCGATCGCTGCAAACCAGGCTGAGGAATCCTACCAGTGCACGAATCTATGCACCAGGCTTCTAATAATCCTATATAATAAAAGGCTACTATGTAAATTGACCAAACAGCAGAATGACCGGTCTCTAAGATGCATACTGATCACCAGGGGGGCAGATGCTCAATGCAGAAGTTGCCCCCTGGTCATCAGTGTGCTCCCACAGGGGGACTGCCACTCATCAGGAAGCTGGCTCATGGCTAGCAAGTGCAGTGGCAGTGGTTATACTGGTCACCAGGGGGCAGACGCTCAACGCAGAAGTTACCCCTGGTGGTCAGTGTGCTCCCACGGGGGGACTGCCATTCATCAAGAAGCTGGCTCATGGCTAGCAAGTGCAGTGGCAGTGGTGGGAGCCTCTTCTGCCTCCTTCTGCTAAGAATGTCTGACTGCCAGCTTACCACTCCCCATGGGGAGCAGGCCTAAGCAGTCAGTCATACATCCCTCAAAGGCTCCCGAACTGCGAGAGGGCACAGGCAGGGCTGAGGGACCCCCTGAGTGCACGAATTTCATGCACCTGGCCTCTAGTTAGATATAAAAAAAGATAAATGATAAAAGATGGATGGATAATTGGATAAAGGGTAGAGGGAAGGAGTCAGGGGGAAGTTCAGAAATATGGTACCAACTTATGGTATTTGTTCTTTTTCATGTTCCTTTGCATAATTCTTTTACTCTTAAAACATATTACTACAACTTCTTTTTGGCTGAGAAAAGAGAAAAACTAAATTCTTATACCTCTCTAAGTCCTTCAGAGAACAGGAAATAATTTTTCTGAGAACTTTAATGTTTATTTTAGGCATCACAAATTTGTTTCTTCTCATAGGCAGCCTTGATTATGGTTATATTTTCATTCATCCGTAATACATCCCTTCACTCAAGTTGAAAGATCATTGAGAGCAGAAATACTATCTTACCCTTTAAAGCCCAAACACAGCTTACCACTGGATCTTGCCAGATGTAGTCACTAGTGGATTAATGTGTAAATCATGAACTGTTTTCCCTTTAGTTCAACAATATGGATAAACTTTGCTAGATTGGTTCTTTAAGATGGCTAGAATACACTTTTAGATTTTGAGGTGCTCACTGGTTTCATTTAAGAACAGCTTTTAATAGATCCCAGGATTTTACTTTGACATTCCCACTATTTTACATTCTCTAGAAATTCTTTTTTCTAGGGGGGAGGGGTGTCATGGTTTTCTCGAGAGAAAGGCATAGATGATAATATCCATAGCAGAGTGAAACTGTTAATGTTTAGCAATAAATCATAAAATATCTATACATTTCAAAGTTATTAGATTATTTCTTCCTAATACCTTCAAGTGAAATTCTAACTTTTAAGTATACAATAAAATGGGCCCACTACTGTGGTTTTTATAATTATATTACTAATGTAGTTCAGATTGAAGTATGGGAGATGTGCGAGTAAATATAATAGATACGAATTCTTATTCATTAATAACTAGCATCTGTATTATAAAGCTTTCAAAAGTAGTAGATTCTGTATATTTCGTATAATCATACCATACATTGAGGAAAATATGACTGAGCCTGTATTTTTGTCTAAAACTTTTTAAGGATGATGCATTATAATGACTTACAATTGTACTTTTCTTGTTAACTGTTCAAAGTACATTCATATCAATTTTAATGTTATTTATAAGGATACTTATACCTATCAGAATGCTAAGGGTTGTTTTGACTGACTGATGCTGATATTAATAAATCTATAATAATAAAAGCATAACATGTAAATTGACCAAATGACTGAACAGCAGAACAACCTTCCGGACAACAACGCTATGACACGCACTGGTGCCAGGTCAGCCAAGGTGGGTGTGATGCAATCGGTCGGGGGGCCGCCATCACCCCACAATCGCCCTGCAGAAGGGGCCCCAGGCCACCTTCTGTGGGGTGCTTGATGGGGGGGCTCCGTGATTGATCACCCCAAAGAGGAAGGCCCAGGCTACTGGCCAGGGGGCGATCAATTGGTAGGGGGTTTCTGTGATCACCCCAAAGAGGGAGGCCCAGGCCACCCTCTGTGTGACGATTGATCAGAGAGCCCCAGCCAGGTGGGCATTGCCTCCCTCTGCTGGGTGATCGATTACCCCAAAAAGGGAGGCCCAGGCCACCCAGCTGGCGACCACAGAAGGAGGCCCAGGCCATCTGGCTGGCGGCACTGTGGCGGGTGGGTGGGGCCTTTCTTTGTGGGGCAATCAATCTGGGGGCCCTGCAATTTATCACACCACAGAGGGAGGCCCAGGCCACCAGCCAGTGACACTGTGGCAAGTGTGTGGGGCCGACCAGCGATCACCTTGCAGAGGGAGGCCCAGGCCACCAGCCAGTGACACTGTGGCAAGTATGCGGGGCCGACCAGCGATCACCTTGCAGAGAGAGGCCCAGGCCAGCCAAGCGATCGCACCCCATGCCTGTCACCCACAAAGGGAGGCAACCAGTGGCGAGGGAGGGGGCAGCGTCACACAGATGGCAAGCAGTGGCAGTGGCAGAATGTGGGGGGGGGAGGGGACTGTAGGCAGCCAGGGGAAGGAATGCCCCTATAGTACCTGATCACCAGCCAGGCCTAGGGACCCTAGCTGAGGGGTCCTGGATTGCGAGAGGGCGCAGGCTGGGCTGAGGGATACCATCACCCCCCAGGCACGAGTTTCATGCACCGGGCCTCTAGTAAGGATATAAAGTAGCGGAGAATCAGAATAATATACAGAGAATGACCAGATACTGGAAGAGGAAGTGGGTCTGCATGCCTTGGGAATCTAATTTCAGAGATTGCTAAAGTTATCCAGCATCACTATCTATAATTCTGCTAAATCTAAACTGGACCATGTAACCCTACTCTCTGCCCATTGTCAACCAATTTGACTGAGCCAAGACATTCACTTATCACTTACCAGCTAGCTTGAATAGCTGAGTTGGGTCATGAAGTTCCTTCTATCAAAAATTTCAGAAATTTAAAGTCAGAGCACTAAGAGACAAAAGTTAAGTAAGTATGAGTAGTTCTGAAGAATCAGCTTACAGCCATGTGCACAGTTATGACACATACTGATCAAAAGTCCATGTAAACAGAAAGAACTACGGAAACATCAAGGTGGCCTCTGAGAAAGTGGAAAGCAGGGGCAGCCTTTGCTGATTGAATTCTCAAGCCTTATCTCCCCTCTGTTTTCTCACTCTGGCAGAGCAGTTTCTTACTATAGTGGCTATTGCAGCCAAACACTCACTTCCTCAGCCTCCTTTGTTCCTGGAGGGTGGGCATGTGGCCCAATAATAGCCAACAAACCCCAAGAGAAGATATGGAAGCTTCCTGGAAGAGTTTCATTCTCTTCTACGAGAGATATAAGAAAAGAGACTGCTCTTCTTGTCCTTGTACGGTGTTAGGTAAAGATATCATGACTAGAACTACAGCTACCATCTTGTACCCATGAGGTGACAAATCTCAGAACCACAGACTCCACACTGAAGTCGGTAGCATGATTTTGTTAAGTTTTAAAATAATCTATCTACTACTGAGGTATCTTTAGATTTCTTGATATGTTTGATAAAAGATACCCTTTTGTTCAACTCATAGTACTTGGACATACATCTTAATAGTGATGAGCTTCTTAATTCATCAGTCATCTTCTGTCCTTACTTTTAAATCTCAAGTATGTGAACTGGTCTCCATGTAGCTCAACAGAACCTATCATATGTTTTCTGTGATTTTTTTCTTGCATTCTCACAAAACCAGCCTCTTAAAAAACAAAGCAAAAAAAAAAAAATAAAAAACAAACTTCTTTATATGTTTCTATTCCTTGCAAATAGCATTGTCCTCGACTTAGGCTCTATTGATATATTTTTCAAGTTCAGAGCTTAGACTGACATCTGAACAGAGTTCACTTGTGATGCGAGTACAACCTGAATACAGGTTACCCATGTGGGCTTCTCTGGCATCTACCACATGCTATTCCAAAAATGCTTGGAAAATAGAGATGTCATTCATTGATGAACTATTCAATGCTATATAAGAAATGCTATAATAACCATTTTTAAGAATAACTTCAATGCACGTGGTGGCATGATTTAACCTACCATAAAATTGCAGCATAATACCCAGTGAAAAAGAGTCCAAGTGTTCAAAGAAGGAGATCAGAATGGAACTTGAATATATTCAATAACTATTTGAACTTTTTTTTGCAGGGAAGTCATTTAATACTTATCCATTTAGATCCCTTTAAAAGGAAGCATATCTCCCCAAAGCCTCTCTATTATGAAGCGACAGTCTCCAGATTGCCAACTCTATTGTCCATAGAGCCCAGCCTGCTTGGAAAACCTGCCAGATAAGCAAGTTCTCACAAGCCTGGGGAGAGATTAAGTACTGCAATGTGCAGTTCCTTCCAAAGATGCCGTTGCCTCTCCCGCTTCACTGCTGCTGTGAAGTTGACAATCCTGGAAATGCAGTTTGAAGCAGGGAGTTTTCAAAGTGACAGGCTTAAAAAATACAATTCACCTCTTGCCCTTCCCCTCCCTGCTGCGGGATTGCAGGCCTCCTTAGAACTCGGTTTTGTGACTCTGAATATGCACAGATATCTTAAATAAATAGGGAAAGCCCTCCTGGGCCACAGGTTCCCAGTTGTAGTTTCTGGTGTAAATTCCCCCTTTTAAATGCAGATGATTATATGAGAGTGTTTATGATTTAAACACAGAAAACATCTCCCCTATCACCTAGCTCTACGTTAATCTTCATTTTCTTATAAATTCAGAGAAATAATTAATAGCAGACTTGAATTGGCTCCGGAATTTTCTCTTACCCAAGCTGTTGCTAACTCAGAGAGGAAATCAAGTGGAATAAAATACATGGGAAAGGAAATCTGTCTTGATTGTGTCTGAAGTTCATGGCCAGAAAGAGGTGGGCAGCTCAGCATAATGGAAAAGGAAGGAGATACGAGTTCTCCTTTTGCCTCTGAAACTAAGCAGTTTTATGACGTTGGTCACTTAAATAAACTATGTTTCCTTATATGTAAAATTTATATGTTAGATTCCATAATCTCTAATAACTTGAAATTTTGAGTTTTGTTCCTTGATAAATTATAATTAAATAATTCTAAGGGACAATATAAAAAATGTGGACTCACAAAACCTAGGTTTGAAACCTATTTCCCAATCCCTCAGCTGTATATCTCTGGATACAAAGGTTAAACTCCTCAGAACTTCAATTTCCCATCTGTAAAATGAAGAAATGATTATATCAATATCTCAATTGTGTTAGAAAGATGCAGGGACATAATATATAGAGTTATATTTATTAAGTAACCAAGCACTTTATAACAAGCTTTCTATCCCAATAACCAGCATCATTTGTAGTATTTAAGAAAAAGCACATGAAATATAAAAATGTATAAAATATAATTATTAATTACTGAGAAACAAATATCTGCCAACTGGAAGCTGTTTCCTCAGCATTGTATCTAACCTGCTGCTTAAAGCTGGAATATCTAGGTTTAGTTGCTAACTCCCCCTCTGCATCATGAGAAGGACATGTGCAAAGCTATCATGAAGTCTAATAGAATTGTGGCACCTTCAGCAGCAGCACAAATCGCCCTAATAAACCTGCAATCTAAACCAAATGTGTCACCAGACAAATGGGGCTTTAAGACAAGCCCTCAGCCCACTTTTCCAACATGATGTCATACCTTAAACCCACTTTACAGAAATTGACTGCACGCATTTGGACTGTCTAAGGCATACCAGTGCTCTAGCCAGCGATCAGATCTCTTTGGCAGTTTTTGCATTAGCAGAAGCAGATGACTCCTCGGGTGATTTGATTTCATATTCCTTAGCATATATAAGTTATTTCCTCCAATCCAATTCCTTTCCTTATAACAAGCTTTCTATCCCAATAACCAGCATCATTTGTAGTATTTAAGAAAAAGCACATGAAATATAAAATGTATAAAATATAATTATTAATTAATGAGAAACAAATATCTGCCAACTGGAAGCTGTTTCTTCAGCATTTTATCTAACCTGCTGCTTAAAGCTGGAATATCTAGTTTTAGTTGCTAACTCCCCCTCTGCATAATGAGACGGACATGTGCAAAGCTATCATGAAGTCTAATGGAATTGTGGCACCTTCAGCAGCAGCACAAATCGCCCTAATAAACCTGCAATCTAAACCAAATGTGTCACCAGACAAATGGGGCTTTAAGACAAGCCCTCAGCCCACTTTTCCAACATGATGTCATACCTTAAACCCACTTTACAGAAATTGACTGCATGCATTTGGACTGTCTAAGGCATACTAGTGCTCTAGCCAGCAATCACATCTCTTTGGCAGTTTTTGCATTAGCAGAAGCAGATGACTCCTCGGGTGATTTGATTTCATATTCCTTAGCATATATAAGTTATTTCCTCCAATCCAATTCCTTTCCTTCGCTGGAAATAAAGGAACCCCTTCTGTCTCTATGATCTTGAAGTGTTTATGCATAAGCTATTGGAGCAGTCCTCATATCATAACATAGCTGTCTGTTTATAGATAGAAGGTCCCTACCATGCTTTGAAAGAGCCTGTCTTCATCTTAGAGTGCTTGACTGTAGTAGATCTTAAGAAAGATTTGATGAGTGAATGAATGGAATTTCAGCTAGACTTTTCTGTTTGTTTGTTTTTAACCAAAGTTCATATTAACTCACTAGAAAAGGATATATTCTTGCTACAAGAGGTCTCACTTTGAGTTTATGGTAATCTTTTTATATTAGTGCAAATGAATTTCAGATAACTTCCAAGGAGTCATCGTGCACAGGGATTACTGAGGACTGAGTAGTAAATTGGAGAAAGCAACCATCATTGAGAGAGTGGAAGTCAACACTCATTGACTCCTTTTGTCCCCAGAAAACTCCACTCTGAATTGTATTATGTGGGACTGCAGAGACCCCTCTGTGTAGGAAACAGTCCAGCTCCCACTTATGAAGCTCTCACTATGGGCTGACCCCTGTCCTAGGCATTGTATCTGAATAACCTGAATTACTCTTCACAATATCTGTAAAACGTAGCAACCCTGAAATGTGTATTTCGGATGAGGAAAGAGGCAGAGGGAAATTTTCCAAAGGTCATTCCTCTGTTCAAATGAAAGAATCAGGATTTGAGAGAGGCAGGTGCTCCCGACCTCAAGCCTCTCCCAGTGGAGCTCAGAAAGTGTCTAAATACTGTGTCCACTGCTCCGAGCTCACGTTTGGGTTAGCAAGGCTGGTGCCAGGAGACGTAACAGGATCTGGTGCAGGAACACTGCATAGCTCTGGTCTAAAGTTCAGGCTGCGGGCAGATTGCAGCAGGTTGGAGATGGACTTGGGGAGAATGTTTGTGTGTCCCACATGTTTGGCATAGCAGACACCCTCTGCTCTCTGGAACTTGGCTGAAAAGACAGAATGCCCTGGCTTCAGATAACTCCAAGTTTGCACGTATTGTTGATATTGATGTTCTTGTGTCTGGATGGGAATGACAGACTTCTTTTGTCCTGATTTGGCAGACATATGAGAGCGGAGTTTACTCTCCCTGAATGCAGTGCAACTGCCAACATCACAGACAACCCTAAGCAGCTTGAGTAATACAAATGCCCTTCTTTCCTTTGTCTCCACAATTATTCATAAACATATGAATAAGGTGAAATGCCATGCGATTTATGAAGCAGTTCAACTCCAAGTGGCCCTTAATCCTCCAATCCCTCATGAAGAAGGGGAGGGAGAGAGTAAACCAGCTAGGATAATAGGCACGCACCCCATGCTAAAGTTGGAGTTCCCAGGGACCTGGACAACTAAAGCAGTTCAGAGCTGTAAAAGACAGAGGTGAGTTCAAGATAAAGCTGAACAGAGTACATGAGAATTAGATGCCAGAGATAATAGTACACCATAGATTCAACAAGGCAGAAGGAAAAAAGAATAATAAATATAAGCACCATCTAGCACATTTTTACTATGTGACATGTTCTGCCATAAGCATTTTTTATTAATAGCTTCATGCAAGCTACCGTGCCCACTGTCATCCTCCATCACCGATGAAGCAGCACATGCTATGATGTGTTGAAGATTTCCATTAAGGAAGCGAGGCAGAGAGCTGCTGGCAGGAAGCCTCACACCAAGTCACAGAATCCACTGCCCGTGAAACAAGGTGCAGACCCAGGAATCTGTGCTCACGGTGATTTGAGATTAGTCTGAGGATGGTCCTGAAACGTGGGAAAGGAGCAACAGGAAATTGCCAAGAGCAACCTCCCTTATGGATGGAAAGCACAGTGAGTGGATCTCTTCAACTAACTTTAGGGTTCATATTATGATAATAAAATGTAATCAAACAAGGTCAGTCCAACACCAGGGACAGAGAGCACAAAACATGAATGCTAAGCAATCATAAATGGAATGATAGCTTTTCATTTTTTTTTTTCAAATCAGAACCTTGTGTCTTGAAGTGCTTTCGCCATGAGGTTACCAGCTCTTAAAGATGATCCACCTTTTAGTTATCTCCACACCCTCTGTATGATGGAATACAGTAAATGAGAGTTGTAATGCTCTATAGGAGGATTTGTGCCTCTTAATTTATTTTACATAATTTAATATTTTTAATTTTACGTATTGTGTTTGGTCTATATTGTTATATTTAGACTCTGCAAAAATTGTTGGGTGGTAGGGAGAATGATTGCCATGCCCTGATTCCTGGAACCTGTGAATATGTTATTTCACTTGACAATGGGGAATCGAGGTCCAATCAGATGACCATAGCATAGGGAGATTATTCTGGATTTTCTGTGGGTGCCCAATATAGTCACAGGGTTCTTAAAAGAGTGAGACTAGGAGAAGAGGAGAAGAGTCAGAGAAAGATATGTGATGGTAGGAACAAAGACAGATGACACTATGTGAGAACAATGTATCCCACTTGCTGGCTTTGAAGACAGAAGAAAGGGGCCATGAGCCAAGAAATGTGGGCTGCCTCTAAAGTTAGGACAAGCGAGAAGATAGATTCTTCTCGAGAGCCTCCAGAAAGAAATGTGGCCTGATGACCCCTTGATTTTGACCCGGTGACACCTGTGTCAGACTTCTAACCTGCAAAACATTGAGATAATGAATGTGTGTTGTTTTGTGCTGCTGAATTTGTGGTAGTTTGTTGCAGCAGCAAAAGAAAATTAATAGAAGTTAGAATTTTTGAAAGATATTCCTTCTTTTACTTTTCTTCATAAAAATTATGATCTAGCATTTCAAATTCTGAGCCATTACTTTTATCCTCGAATTAAAGTTCACTACTTCTCTGGAGGTAATACCACCTGAACACACTATGTGACACTATTGTCTCTCTTTTCAAGGTTGGGCAAAACGAGGATACTAACAGACTCTCTCCTTGAGCTCCAAGGGCCCCCTTTTTGACTAGGCCTAATGGTTGGGCCCTATTTTCACTATAACTAGTCTAGTTGTAGCAAGAATCCTACTAAGTCACTTTAGCAAGAATCCTCCCCCCCCCCACCCCCCGATATCTGATCACCCTGACCAGCCTCTGGCAAGAATCCTATTCAATTTGTTTAGCAAGAATCCTTCTCAATGTTTCCTTTTAGTAATTTTCTCACCCTGGTTCTTTGCTCTAAGCCCCCACTTGTTCTTATATTTGCAATAGAGTTCGGTTCTACAATGGGCTCTTCCCCCTATTTCAATAGTCACTGAATAAAATCTGTTTTTACAGCTTCTTTTTTTAATGTTTTCAATTTTTTTAAAAATATATTTTTATTAATTTCAGAGAAGAAGGGAGAGAGAGCTATAGAAACATCAATGGTGAGAAAGAATCATTGATCGGCTGCCTCCTGCATGCCCCCTACTGGGGATTGAACCCTCAACCCGGGCATGTGCCTTTGGCCAGAATTGAACCTGGGACCCTTCAGTCCACAGGCCGACACTCTATCCACTGAACCAAACTGGCTAGGGCTGTCATTACAGCTTTAGCTAGCTTCTGGCTCTGCTTCTCTTTGATAATACCCAGCAATGTGTAACCTGTTCATGATGAAATGCTGATGACACATTGCAGCCTTTGACTATATTTGGGCAAAACCAACGCAATTCATTGATAGCAAAACATACAATTATATATTTATTATTTTGTCTGTTATTCCTTACTACTGTTTAGTTTATTATAAAGACTAAGCCAGTCATATCAGCAGGCCACAAGTCAGCCATTTCAACCATATTATTTAGGTATCATTTTCTATGTGCTCAATAATGAATCAAATTTTACTATTTAAAGTCATTTCAGTCCCTAATTAAAAGAGAATGTGATGTGTCTTAACCAATCAATACTTTTCTATGGAACTCCACAGCTTAGAATAAATCCCAAGTTTCATTCAATTCAACACCCTATTCCATCTTCTGATGTGAGAATTATAGCCACTTGGGTCAAGAGTGAGTTAAATCATTTTTAAAAGTCTTGATGATGACTATTGACCAGTGTTATCCTGTCTATCTCTCTCTTCTGATGTTTCTTACACATGACTAGGTGGTAACCATTTTTTTTTTTTGCCAGAGAAATGTAAGGTAACTAAATGGCTAAATTAAATAACTTACATTCTAAGACAGTTTGCTCCATGTCATATGAAATTATCACAATTTGTTTTTTTAATTCAAAATAAATTAAATATCTTTTAAAAATCATACAGTTATTATTTATATAACTAAATGTGAAACTTGAAAGTAATATTATCAAAACTGTAGTCATTGGACTTAATCATATCAGGAATTTTTCTCTTTCATTTCACTTACTTAATGGGATGAGTGCCAGGCACTGCTAATTGTACAAACATGAGCCATATGAGGTTTCAAACTGGAGGAATGCAAAACCCCATTGAGTAAATAAGTTAATTGTACAAATAATTGTGGAATGTGGTAGATTGCAACTGAATCTCATGGCACTTCAAGGAAGGTCTGTTCACTCTTAGACTGTGAACATTTAAAAGTCTTCATAAAGGAGGTGGCATGTGAGTTAGTCCTTGAAGGATGGTAATATCTGACTGGCAGGATAAGGGGTGTGGCTTACTAAGTGGGGAGAACAGCATGAGTAAGACAGACACAGGCATAGAGCATTTGTGTGCTTCATTGAGTAGTATAAGTTAGCACAAATGAAGAATACGTGTAGGAAAAGCCCTTAAGCTGACTAGAGATTACTTGATGGTCAGAGACTAGAAGGTAATTTAGAGAGTGATGAGAAGCCATCCCAACATTTGGAGCTTCCCTTAATTAATCTGTCAGTGTTAGAGGAGACAGTAGGGAGATGAAGAGTTGATGGGTGAGGAGCGCTGCTTGACATCTGTTGGGATCATCCCTAAGAGTAAGTGCCTGAACCTGGATGGAGGCAGAAGGGATGGACAAAATCACCTTTGGAATCAGAGAGCCTCATGCATGGGAAAAACACAGAAATTTGAACTGAAGACCCTAAAATTTCAGGCAAGGATGACACACAAGCCTAGTTGGCCATGTGTGTCTTCCTAGCTCCTTTTAGAGAACCTAAGCTATAAAGTGACTTCAAAGCTCAAAATACAGCGACTGGAATAGTGCAATGAAACAGCAGAAGCTGGGCCATGCCAGGGATACACTGTGATAACTGCTATTAAACTAATTTTCAGCAGAAATAAAGTGTAATAAGATCTGTTATTTGTAATGGGAAATGGAAAAGCATAAAAAGATGTTGTACATTTTTTTCAGAGAGATGACATTATTCATGAATGGAAAAAATGGGCAGGAAAATGTGTGAAGTAGAAGAAGCTCTCAATGTTAGGAGAAAATGTAGGTGGGTAATCTCACCAGTTTTGCTTAGTGGATAGAGCATCGGTCTGTGGACTGAAGGATCCCAGGTTCAATTCCAGTCAAGGGCATACACCTAGGTTGCAGGCTCTATCACTGGCCCTAGTCAGGGTGCATGCAGGAGGCAACCAATCAATGTGTCTCTCTCAGATCCATGTTTCTCTCTTTCTCCCCCTCCCTTCCACTTTCTTTAAAATCAATGGGAAAAAAATATCCTTCAGTGAGGATTAACAAAAAAAAAAATAAAACAAAACAAAAAAATAAAGAAAGAAAGGAAAGAAGGAAATGTAGGTGGGCAATCTCAGAGCTGAATTATCTAAAGTTCCTAAGTCAACTCCAGCAGTGAAGTTACTATTTCATGTCCATGTATAGCTTGGTATATATAGAACAACACAAAAACAAGGCAAAAATGGGTTCTTTGGGCTACAAATTCTAAGTGTTACTATTGATTTGCAGCCTCAAAGAAAGTCAAATAACTCATCCTTTATTCTATTTTCTTATAATCAAATTGTTCTAATATTTTTTAAATTTATTGGTTTTTTTTCTGTAGCTTTACTGTAAGAGCATATATATCTGTTTTATTGTTTGTTGGTTTGTTTTTAACGTTTTGGTCCCCATGCACAGCTGAATTCCTCTAGAGCACGGGTCATACCTCTAGCTTGGCAGGGTTCAATCCACACAGAGTAACCCGAATAGAACCAAAGAGCTGTTTCCCAAAGCAATTTTTATTCACAGAAAGTGTTGTGTTTCTTTTCTTTCTTTCCTCTGACTTTCATAAAAATAAAGGGCTAATATCACCAGCGGGTAAATTTTGTAAAATTAGTCTCCAAAGTGCTTCAACAAAACCTGCCAACACAACTCAAGCCCAGACTCCCCCGATCACTGCTTTGTAGCAAAGGGCCTCACTGGGACCGGCTGCCAGTCACACAGACGAGAGCCAAATTGTTCAGTGGATTTGGGAAGTGGACAGATGTTCTCCTGGGATGATGGAGACAGGCACCGCCACATACATTTTCACTTGACGTGTTAACCAATATTTTCAGCCAATTATTCAGAGGCGACCAGCAGTTAATGCATGCAAAGGCAGGAGCTCGCATCATCACTCATGGCTCCCACGCAGCCCCAAACTCCTGCCAAAGTGCTAAATTCCTCCCTGGCTCTCAAAGACACGGAGTTCATTTTGTGTGTCCTTCGATGTGCTCCTTGAAGATGATATTAGAACATCGAGGGCTGATTATGAAATGGTCATTGTGGATGAATAAAAAGGAAAAAAGAAAGCAAACACAGAGGAATATGCCTCAAAATACCGAACCAGAAAGAATGGGTTTTACGTAGGGAAATGCATTGGGGGTCTCAAAGGTAATTACCCGGAGGCACTGGAATAGTGCAATAAAAACAATAGCAGCTGGGTCACTCCAGTGATATACTGTGATAACTGCCATTAAGCTAATTTGCAGCAGAAAATAATGTAATAAAATCTATCATTTTAATGGGAAATAGAAAATCATAAGTAGACCATGTTGTCCATTTTATTCAGAGAGATGACAGTGAAAGAAAGTCAACGACTGAAATCCTTACTTGCAAGCATCTGTATACACAATCTCTGACATTACTCTGGACTTTAAGCAAACTCAGACCTGGAACCTGGAAAAGAAGAAGATAAAGGGATGGAAACCTTATTTCCAAGAAGCTTGTAATGGTAGCCATCATATTAAAACTAGCATTTAATTTCTTGAGCAAACTGTTTTACATGAAAACTATATAATAGCCATTTCTATAACAAAGCTTTTTGGACAAGTGTATTGATTCGGCAGAATATATAGAACTGCATCTGTCAGTGTTCACTTAGTAAAATAGGAATGCTCTAAGTTTTTTCTGCCAATAGATAATATATTAGGGGTAATTAGTCAGGTGAAAAATAAACAGGGGACTAAGAGGCCACCCAACTAATGCAGGAAACAGCTCCCATCCTGAGAGTGGGAGAGGATGAGAGACTTGCTACCATTAGGAATCTGGTTTGCCTTAGGGGTGCCAGATCTATGGTGGATGGCTGCCCCATGGAAGATGAGTCATGGAAAAAGGAGCTAAGGTAAGCGACAGCTGGGACCACAGAGAAGACACAGTCACTGCATTAAAAACTGTTGATAGGAAGAAGTGGGAGAAATACTTACCTTACCTTCAAGTCTCCTGCCAGTGCTTCGAATGGGTGAACTCAGCCAGGAGCAGACTAACACAGGACCATGGGACACCGAGCTTATAGACATAAGGCCTGTTCCAGCACAGAGCAGAGCAGGAAAGGGTGAGGAATGGAAGTGAGAGCAACTTGGAAAATGACTAGTACTGTTTCCACAGCCTAGCCTTGCTCTCCCACCAATAGATCTCCCCCTAAATGACTACAGTAGTCTACCACCATTCTCTCTTATTAAACTCTGACCTCCTCCTAACGGATGTGCAGTACTGCAGAGGGCATGATGTCTTCATATCCCCACCACCTGATCATGGAACACTCTGGTCCCTTTAAAGCCCTTTCATGTCTCCATGGCTCTTGGTCGAAAGACAAAACCCTTCATATGACCCACAAAGCCCTTCATGAAGTTGCGGGGCTCCCTCTCCAGACTCATCTCATTCTCTGTTCACTCCATCACTGTCTGTGCTACAGTGAGTGGTTCAGGTCTTCTTGACATCTGTGCATTGATTCATTCAATCCTTCAGCAAAATTTCATCAAGGGTCTACTTTCTGTCAAGCATTCTTCTTTATTCCAGAGAAAGAGCTAATAAAACATGCAGTATATACTCACCTGGAGAATGTTATTTAGTGTATGAGTGTGGAGGGGCAGGCACTTAGACAAAACATGAATACAGAGTATTTAAGGTGGTTAAGAGTGCTGTAAAGAACACTCTTATGTAACATCCCCAGGAAGTGCTCTCTAATCATGTGATGTTTGGACAGAGACCTAAAGGAAGTAAGGGAGTACCTCCTCTGCTCCAGCTCAAATGTAGTGTGTAGGGCAAGAGCTTACCAGGCAGAGGAAACAGCAAGTGGAAAGCCTAACATTCTAGAACTTTCCTTGTCATATGTCAGAGGAGCATTTAATACTTTCTTTTCACCCTGTATTGATCAAATCCTTTTTAGAAAATATGCATTTATAAGATAAAGTTTTCTGCATAAGTTCCAATTTAAATTATGTATTCATTGGTTTAATAAGTTGATAATCAGATAACTCTATGAGGGCAGTGACTGGGTTCCCTTTAAGAAACAGTGTTGCTCATAAAAAAAAGGAACCCAAAATGCAATGGCTTCAAAAACACCAAGTACATTTATAATAAGTTGATAATCAGATAACTCTATGAGGACAGTGACTGGGTTCCCTTTGAGAAACAGTGTTGCTCATAAAAAAGAAACCCAAAATGCAATGGCTTCAAAAACACCAAGTACATTTCTCCTGTACATAATAGTTATGGCTTGTAGGGCAGCTCTATGATGTCAGGAACCCAGTCTCTCTATGTCATTTGGTCAGTATTCCCAGGGTGTTTTGGTACTTTCCAAGATATCTCATCCCCACACTCACAATCCAGGCAGAGAAGAGGACAATATGCACAAGAGCAAAAGGCAAACTTTGCTCCTTCCTATAAGGTCATGACCCAGAAGTTGCACACATTCCATTAGGCAACCTAATCACATAATCACAATAAGCTAGAAAGGGAGGCTGGCCAGGTATGGCTGTTCCCATGAAAGAAGAGAGATGTAAGTAGGTATTGGGAGATACCCAGAGGTTTCTGCTACACCAAGCAAGAGAAACAGGGACAGCGGAGGCCCAGGGATACATATGAGAGCCAGCATGCTTGTAGAGTACAGAATTGTGACTTACTAGAGCAGCTAATCTATTTTGACCAGATACATTTTGTGTTGTGGTCGGCAACAGAGCAGAACCTTTAAAAACGAACAAACAAGAAACAACAGCAACAACAAAAATCAAAATTCTGCAAACCACCTATCAATACCTTCCACAGGCCTATGCTGGGACCACATTGCTGATTGTTTATTGACACTAGATGCAGAAGCTGCCTGTGTTTAATGGTCAGGCTGTGTGAAAAACCTTTGCTTTACCTCAATCCCCTTTAGAGCCACAGAATAGAACTGAAACCAACAACTACAGATTCACATAAGCTATTAGGCTCACCTGGGACATAAGCTCATAGAGTAGAATGCTAAGTGGAATGGTTTGCCCAAAACTCTGCAGATTTTCTCTGTACCAGGTAAAGGGCCTGCTGGTAAGGATTTTAGGCTTTGTGGGTTGTATGGACTTTGTTGTTACTATTCAACTCTGCTGTCAATGCACGAGGGTAGACATAGACAATATGTAATTAATGACCAAGGCTGTTTCCTAATAAAACTTTATTGACAAAAACAGGTGGCAGCTGAATTTGGCCCAAGTGCCCTAGCTGGCTCAACCTTGTTCTGAACTGTCACTTTAATATATATATGGTGGAAGAGCATATTTTCTTTTTTATTTACAGAAGTTAAATGAGCACAGGGTGCTGCTCTCCTTAGGATTCTTACACCAAAGCATTGTGTTGGCTCTCTTGTTAATTACACAGTAGATACAACTCAAGAAGCAGATTTAGAAGAAGGAATGTCCACAGGTGACAGGCTGGTCAGTGAAGACTTCATAGAGGAGGCAGAATTGAGTTAAGCCATAAAGAATTCTATGTACTTAGAGTCACCAAGAGCTCTATACATGTTATACGATTCTATCCTCCAACACTTCTTTTTAGTTTCATAACCACAGAGAAGTAAAGAAACTTTTTTAGGGTCCCAGAACTAGCGGGAAATGGAGCTAAGCCAAGATTTCTACACAGGCACTTCTCATTCCTTTGCTGTTAGCTTTCTGAATTTGAATGGCTTGGGGAGGTGGGGAGTTGATATTATTGCTGTGTGGACATCAGAAGCTCTATGCCCCCTCCATCTCAATCCATCTTATTAATATGCAGGACAATTAATATGCCCTTAACTTCTGCATTGTGTGGTCCTAAAGCCAATAAGAAAATCAACCAGTTTCTAGAATGTGTATAGCGGTGTGCCAGGGGAGATACCAGTAGGCTTGGGAAAAGAAGCATCTGCCTTTGTATAATATCATAATGCATGATGCCCACAACAACTCCAAGTCTGAACTGTGTCAAACTCATATCAATTTATTCCATATTGAATGACTTTCTGAAATGCAAGTTTCATGATTTCAAATATTTACCACCAGGCCAAAACAAAATACCTTTTTTTTTCTTTCTATTTACCTCCTCAACAGCAGTGGCTCACCAAGACATTAAAGGATCACATACTCCATCGCATACTCACCACATTAAAGGCCCGTGTCAACAGCAGATTTTAATTAGAGTTTGGAAAGAGCATTTTTGTTTAAGTAAAATAAAAACACAGGTGGTTTAGTGAGTTCACTCTGAGTCTAAACCCCAAAACGCTATTTAAAGAGCAAAGTGGTTAAAAGATTTCATTTTTCTGGTCAGCTCTACCCCAGGTAGAAATAACAACCCTACCCCTGCTGACAGCATGGGGTGGTCATGTGCATTTGGCTCTGGGCCAGCTGTTACATGCTTCAATATTCTCTAACTGTAGAAAAAGCTCTCCAGTAAAATGCCAGGCACTTTGCTAGCATAATATTGACAATGCCTTACTTTTTATTTAGCTATCTTACATTGGGGGGGGCATGATGTTTCTTGGGCCTGTCTACTGCAACTTCACCCCATCCCCAACCACAACCACCATTAGGGGAATATCATTCTCCTTTTGTGTACCTTTTGTTCGAGCCTATTCTATCACCTTATGTTTATGGTTCTTTCTATTGGTTGATGATGATCAAAGATAGCTATCTTTGAAGCATGCATCTGGCTAGGAAATCATCCCAAACTCAAACTAGTGAGTGACTTGTGGTCAATCACTCATCAGTGTCATCACAGAATATCTAATTTCAGTTTAAAGGCTTGTTGGACAACTAATACATTATGAGTGAAAATCTAGTCTGAGGTGACATTTTGCTGGTAAGTTCTCTGGGACTATATCAAGGGCTGGCGTGTATGAATGGCAGGCTTTAGTACTGGGGTGCTTAGGTTCAACTCCCAATTTAGCCACGTTCTAGTTATGGGAAGTGACAAAATTACTTAACCTTTCTGTTGCTTAGTGTCCTCACCTGTAAAATGGAAGTGATGGTACAGTATCTAAGCTAGATAAGTACTTTGAGGACTATACATATTAGCATACACTGTGCATTGACCACAGAGGCTGGCCTGTAGCTAGTGCTATAGTAGTATCTTCTATTATTACTTTTATGATATGTGCCAAAGGTCGAGGGCCTGTGTTCTAATAAGTACTTAGCACACATCGTCTCTTTCACTCTCCACTCAGCTCTGGAGAGCTGTGTATTTGAGAAAACAGATCCCAGCCCAGAACTTTATAGCTCAGAGTTTACAGTAAATCTGCTTCTTGAATAACTCCTAAATTCATAATACAAGAGTAGAATGAAAAGATTTAAAGCTACTTTTCTCATTGAAGAAACGTAAATAAGGGGAAATATCTTCTAAAGCACATACATCTACATGCATTGCAATATATATTTACATATACACATACTTCCTCTGCACAATAATTGTTTGCAAAAATATATTTAAATACACCATCTCCTTTAAAACCATCAAGAATATTTTCTATCTTAGGACAGATAATAACTAAGCTTCGAAGCACATTTCAGTAGCATTGATCTTGCAGCCAGCATCTTTTCATTATTCTTGCTCATTTATATGAATGTTTTTGAAAAATGAAGGGCTTAGTTGCTTTAAGGATACTTTTATGTTTCCCTGGAATTATTGCTAATATTTCTCAGAATACTCACTCTTAAATTAAATGTGTGTCACATTATGGAGCTTGTTTGGGCTTCTTTGCGGCATTTTTATCTCATTTAACTTCCTTTCTGGGTTATTGATTTCTCAGTATGTTTTACTGCATCATCACTAGCTTTTTCATGGCACTGTTATATGATATTTTAAAATATTTTAAATTATAGCAACAGTGAAAAATGTAAGTGCAGAACTTGAGTTACCCAAACATTTGTAGAAGTTCCAATACAGGTAACTAATTGTGTTGGGCAAGCAATATTGATAAGGGTTGTTGTATTTTTTTAACACAACTTCTCTGTGTTTAGCACTGCCTTGCCTTATGAGAGTATAAAAGCACAGTATACTATTCACTTAGATTGTAAGCTTGGAAATTGGGATTCTTGATGAATTTCGACAATTTGGGAGCATCACATATATAAATTATACCTTTGCATTATAAGATTATATTTCAAATGTCCATAAAATGATCACATACGGTTTGTGAGTAGAGCAAAGTGCTTACTCTTTTCTGTTTTTCCACATCCCCTTTGAGTTAGCATGATGGTTCTCGTGCTGTGTAGCTCAGTGCATTAACGTCATCTGAGCATTGTGACATTTAGGGTAAAATATCCTGTTTAGTGCCAAGCATTTAGTACTCCTAGCATTTGGCAAAAATACCTGTAACCCCAGAAACTGTGAAGGCCAAAATGTCCTCACACATGTTATAAAGCCTAATGTGGATTGAAACTCACTCCCTTTCGCAATCATTAGATGCCAAAAGGCCTTTTCGTTCTCAGAGCCCATTGAGCACCTTCCACATTTCCTGTTTTTTTCATTCTCACTCTGGCTCACTCTGCCTTCCAACAGGATGAGGACAGAAGTGAAGTGACAGCAAGCAGAAGTAACTGTCTAAGCCAGCGATTTTCAATCATGTGCGGCAAGAATATGTAAATATGCGAAACCTGACTGCTTAGTCAGGGGCACTGACATCTTCCCCTTCGATTGTCAGATAAAAAAATGACAACAGCCGAAACCGGTTTGGCCCAGTGGATAGAGCGTTAGCCTGCGGACTGAAGGGTCCCGGGTTCGATTCCGGTCAGGGGCATGTACCTGGGTTGCGGGCACATCCCAGTAGGAGATGTGCAGGAGGCAGCTGATCGATGTTTCTCTCTCATTGATGTTTCTAACTCTCTATCTCTCTCCCTTCCTCTCTGTAAAAAATCAATAAAATATATATATATTTTTAAAATGACAATAGCCAACACAATAGCCATCCAGTTTGAATGAATAAATCAAAATTATACCTATTATTTTTGTCAGATCAGCCAGGTTATATTTTTTGGCATGCCACAGAATTTCAGTAATTAGTTTATGTGTGCTGTGAGATGAAAAAGGTTGAAAATTGCTGGTTTAAAGGGTAAATTCTAGGTCCCAGGAAGTAATTCAGAGAGGAATCTGGAGGACAGATCAAATGACATGAGTAGTAACAGTAAAATTTGAGATCATTATTTTGTGCCATTGTCTTCACAGCAAGCCTGGGTGGTAAATACATGTCGTAATTACATAGATCAGAAAATAACGACATAGAATGCTTGGTGTGAGTTAGTTATTGCTCAGTTTTGTCCATTTGAGAGAGAGGGTACAGAATTAACTTGCAAAAAAGGAAATGTGTTACAGGACCAAAGAGAAAAAGCGTTGGCTTAATTCTATTTCTACTCTCTCCTGCTTTGTGATCTTGGGAAAGATTTTTAAACTCTCTGGGCCTCATTTTTGTTTATTTGTTTTCAATGGTGTTTATCTATTTCCTAGAGTCACTTTGATGATGATTTTGTAATCACCATTTCGTAGACAAGGAAATTGAGCTTCACTTTTATAGTTAATACTAGAGGCCTGATGCACGAAATTCGCACAAGGGGCTCAGCCCTCGCAGCCCCCTGAAGTCCTGGTCAGCTCTTGTAGCCCCTTGCAGCCCCAGCTTGTCCGGAAGGTGGTCCAGAAGGTCATTCAGCTGTTTGGTCTAATTGGCATATTAACTCTTCATTACATAGGATTGTTTAAGTATTTTGATATCATAAAAATACCAAGGTCTCTCCTGGCCAGTGTGACTGAGTTGGTTGAACTTCGTCCCTTACACTGAAGGGCCTTGGGTTCCATGCCCAGTCAGGGAACATGCCTGGTTTGCATGTTTGATCCTAGTTGGAGTGCGTATGGGAGGCAGCCAATAGATACTTCTCATTCACATCGATATATATATATATATATATCTCCCTCTTCCTTCCTCTCTCTCTCTGAAATCAATAAAAATATATCATTGGGTGGATTAAAAAAATAGCAAGGTCTTTCAGAAGTAAAGAAATTTTGTTCCTCTAGCCTTTGCAGTATTATTTGGTTTATTAATAACAATATATTATAATTCATTGTGTTTTTACTCTGTGTCAGGCACAGTTCTAAGTACTTTATAAGCTTACTGGTTTAATCCTCACAGCAACTTCATAGTTACTTAGATCAAACTAAATTGCCAAGAAAACGTTATCCAAAAGGGACTTTCAAAGACGGGGATACAGACTTGCTTGGACTAGTAAGTTATATGTAAATACAAAAACTATCTTTGCTAACAAGCCTAGAAACATCACCAGGACCCAGGTAAAATACATGGCAGGTTTTGGGTGTGAGGTTTCAGAATTCTATCTGGATGTGGTTATGATGATTTTTGTGCTACAGTAAATGACTTCCACATTTGCTCATGTATGTATAATTTATTTAGATGGGTGTCAGAATTTTTATATACTTTTCTCAAATCTGGCTTTTCCTAGGAAAACAGTAACCAGTGATAAAATCTTTGGTCTGGTTGAAACTTTCCACATGGTAAGGATTAGTATCTAGCCAGTAACAATGTCACAGCAGTGTCATTTTTAAGAGCTATCACTGCTCTTACAGTGTCAAGAGCTATCACAATGTCAAGATTGTTCTACTGATAAAGGGTCGCAGTCTCTGCACGCACGGCTGAGTCTATAAGGTAAATTGACAACTCCCGCACAATTATATCTGGATTGAAATATAACTTTATAATGGGCTTAAATATAAGTATCTGCAATGATAATGTGAAGACTGGAGTACTCCCAAAACCATTTCATGAAAATGTAATGTAATGGAAAATCGATATGTTTATTTATCATAAAAGTCATAACTTTAAAACTATTTAAACTCATAGTTTATATTATTAAACTTAGTTGGCATTCATGTATTGAATATTCATATAATTGAATAAGTTTCTGTATTGTATATTAATTAATTGCTATACTATTCCATTAGCATTATTTTTATAACTGTTTTTACAGTTTATAAGCACATATATCGCTATATATTATCTTATCAGTTGTTTATAGCAGTCTTATATTATAAATATTAGTATAATTAACGTTATCATCTACTTTTCCAAAATGAGGAACTGAAGTTCAGAAAGTATTTTCCATGGTCACCAGAACACAATCATAAAAATAGTATCATTATGAATCAATTACTTATAGGCTACATGGAAAAATAAAATATGGCATTCTTATTTTATATAAATGTTTATTCTTCAAAAAAGAGTTTTATAGCTACAAAGGAATGAATTTTGAAAGCAAGCTAGCCAGTGCTTACATCATGGATGTGTTACTACCTGTGGTACTTAGAATGTTTCCTGACTAGCTAGGGAAGAGGAATGATTCTGTTTCTTCCTTACTGAGGTCATAAAGCTGTCTTGAGACTTTCTTCTTGCTCTTAAAGAGTAATAATAATAATAGTAATAATATCAAAAAGTGAAGCAATATTATCAAAACACTCAAGATGAAATAAATAAGTTTTCATATATTACCTCTAATCATCACAAAACCCTTATAATGAGGTATTGCTGTTATTATTCTTAAGAGAAATGCAAGTTCATAAAGTTGATATAATATACCCAAAGTCATACAGCAAATTAAGCTGCATGAATCAGTCTTATTTCATTACCCATACACCTTCCTCCTATGATAAAATTAACTAAATTTTTCATCAAAGAGAAACCTCTACTATGAAATGTTGTTGTTTTTTGTTGTGCTTTTCTCTGTAAGACAAAATTTATGGAAACAGCACTGGCTGAAAACCACAAATTATATATTTTCTAATTCTACTTTGAAAAGGTATGGAGGAAAACTGCTGTCTTTTCAAGAGAAATGCTCCACAAAATTAAGTAGAAGCAGTTCTCCTACAGTGAGTTTTCAAAGAGAAAATAGGATAATTGGAATTTGATTAATAAGAAAACATTTTTTTTGCATTATACAGATGACTACTTGTTACTCTATAATCAAGATCTGTATCCAGGGAACATAGGAATAGTAATTTTATTTTCCCATGAGGAAAACATAAAAACACAGAGGTGATTATGAACAATGCAACAATCAAAAATGTGAGGTCTAGATAAAAGATAAAAGCAGAATATTGGACTATCTGAAAAATTGAAGGGCAAAGGAAATATCCTTATATATGTATTGGAAGAATTTCGCTTAAATTATTATTTTTCTATGCCATAACTTAATATACTTAAAGATGTGACATATGCCTTTGTTATTAAGAACCTGAAACTCCCTAAGCAATTTATTTTATCCTCTCTTAAAATGTATTTTCTCTCTTCAATTTTGTTTAGAAGTAAAGCTAACATGTTATGAAAGAACAAACATCATGACAAAAATGTAAATTGTCTAATGTGGATGCTAATATAGAGTTCATTTATCTTATGCTGCTTTTTCTCCAATTTTCCATGAGTGTATTATTTTAAAATATTTTAAAATATAATTATAGAAAACTCAGTGTGGTTATGGGTCTCATGCAAGCCTTCAGTGCACTATACCATATCAATATTGGTAAGCATTTTCCCATAGGTTTACTTCCCGTTTGCTTTTTTAATATCTTTTTTAAAAGTTGCTGTAGACCGAGTTTCTAAAATTGCTCTCCAAACCTCACATGTCATATTTATCCATCATCTGGCAAAAACAATGATTCTTTCTCAAACACTAACCAACTATATTTTAGGTTTAGGATGGAAGCATTGACACTCTATTTCACTTCAATAGGCATTTTTAAAATAAGAAGAAATGGAAAATATATTTGCTATTAGTCAAGGTTTTCCAGAGAAACATACTCAATAGGATATCTATTTATAGATTCAATATAAGAAATTGGCTTACACAATTACGGAGACTGACAGGCTCCAAGATTTGCAGTCAGCAAGCTGCAGATGAGGAGAGGTGATGGTGCAGTTCTACTCTCAAGGCAGGTAGGCTGGAGATACAGGAAGGGAGGGCTGATGTTTCAGTTCAAGTCCAAAGGCAGAAAAAAAATTATGTCCCAGCTTGAAGACAGTCTGCCAGGAGAAATTTTCTCCGAATTGCAGGTCAACCTTTTTGTTCTATTCTGTTTTTCAACTGATTAATGTTGTCCTGGTCAAGTTGACACATAAAATTAACTATCACATTTTCCTTGAAATCTTTATCTTAAAAATATTTTCTAGGCTGTTATCTGGAAGAGCGAAGTTCATTGATGGCACTTTGTCTCCAGCAATGATCTATATTCTCCTCCCCCACCCAATAGTTTATCTGCCAGAGTGGTTTAGACAGATCCTGAATTTTTCATATAGACTTCACTAGGTAAACACTGTCACATTGCTCAACCTTTGTAAGCCTCATTTGCTTGTCTGGGAAGTGGGATATTAATTATATCTATCTCATGAATTGTTGTGAGGACTTAGGATTGTAGCATCCTCCCTTCCATCATCATCACCAACACACAAACATTCTCTCTCTCTCAATCCCTTCACCTTACTTTTAAAAATCTTTTTTATTAGAACTTATCAATCTATTTTTCTATTATAGATTGCTGTTTAACAAATCACCTTAATACTGGGGAACTTAAAAATAGTAATTGATTATCTCTTTTCATGGTTTTGTGGATTAACTAAGGCTCAGTTGCATAGTTCTGCTCCATATCGTTTCATTTCAGGTTCCTGCACTTAAGTGAGGGTTTTCTGGGGGGTTGGAACATGAAGGACCAACTTACTGGCCTGTTAGTTGTTAGTAGCTACACTGGTGATACTTCAATTTCCCTTTATTTTACCATTCCTTCTCTAGAAGTTTAGACTTGCTTCCTGTTTAAAGCATGACAGTTGGGTTCCTAGAGAACAAAGGCAGAATATAGACTCATTATGGTACAGGCATCACCTCACTGTCAGCTCATGCTGTTGTCCAAAGTGAGTCACGTGATTAGTCCAGATACAAAGGTAAATAGGCTCCACCTCATGAAGGAAATATTACCGTGTACCAATGGAGAGAACAGGAATTATAAAGGCCATCTAATGACATTCTCTCCTAGCATCTTACACACTTGTATTAGTTGCTAGGGCTGCCCTAATAAAATAGCACAAACTGTGTTTGGTGGGGTTGGCTTCTTCTGAGGGCTATGAGAAAGAATTTGTTTCATGCCTCTCCCTTAGCTTCTGGTGGTTTGGAGCATCCATTGATGTCCCTTGGCGTGTGCAAACAACCCATGATCTTCACTTTCACTTCACCTGGCATTCTTTCTATTTGTATGTCTATCTCCAAATTTTCCCTTTTTATAAGAAGATCAGCGATGTTGGATTTGAGCCTATCCTACTGAGCTCATTTTAACTTGATTACCTTATAAAACCCTATCTCCAAATAGGGTCACATGCAGAGGCAGTGGGGCTTGTTTCAAATATACATTTAGGTGGATATGATTTAATACATACAAATATTATAATGTATTTAGTCTATTACAGTCTATGTCTACTGTTCCCTATAATCTTTCCTCTTTCTAATACTTTGTGATAACAGAGACTTGAATTCTTTTGTTCATTTGTTATTGATGCATCTCTTGTCCTTAGAACAGTACTTGATATTGGATAAGCATTTAATACATTTTTATTGAGAGAAAAAAAATAGTGATGTTTCCCCAAATGTTAGCATATTGTCTGGCATATGAAAAGTACTAACAATTATTATCTCTTATTACTGCAGTGTATTTATAGATCCTAAGGAGACATCTTTGAATGTTAGTTTCCAAAACATTCAGAAATGACTATATATTATTGTGAAATTATTAAACATGACAGAATCTGAAAATTTGTAGGAATGCATTTCTTCCAGCTGGGTTAATTAGTAAAATGTTTATTTATCATGATGATTATTCTATAGCTTAATGCAATGTATGGAGTCATTCAGAAAATATATAAATGTTCCTATTTATTTCTATTCATTATCTAGATTGAGCACTCACTGATTCACCAAATACAATAAAGAATATCTTTGGTTGTTTTCTAAATTCAAATATATCCATAAGATATAGGAAGATCATATTTCCAAATAAGTCTTACAGGTAATTTGAGAAATGATCTTGTTAAATATCTTCATTAAATTTATTTTAGTAAATTACACCCTCTGGGTAGAAAAAAGGACAACTATGCATCAATAATAGAGTTTGAAAGTATCTCTGTTTATTTTAGACTTCTCATCATCCCTCTTTTAATAGTTAAATTGCAGTAGAAATTTTCTAGTATACCTAGAAGAGCCCAGAAGAGCCACTATAAGATTAATAGTTGCAAGTAAGGTTATTTCACGTTAGTAATATATAGGTCATTTACCTACAGAGTAATAGTAAAGGTAACCCTCCTCAGATTAACACCATATGATACCATTCAAAATCATAAATGCTGGTAAGCAAGTCAACCATTAGTCATTGAATCCAAGAAGGCCTTCATCAAATCAGCCTCCAATCCAGGCATTTGAGATCCCCAGAGTTTGCCAAATCATATGGGTGTGCAGAATAAATTAAAGTTAATATATTTTCCAAAAGAGACCATATGTTTGAGCAGACTGCATTGGTCTTGTTGCAGGAATGTAAATAATAAGACAAATCATGTCTAACTTGACATAAAATTGAATTAGGACCGGAAGGAAGATGAAAATTTTAGTCAAGGAAGCTAGGAAGCTTAACAGATATCTTCCTGAAATTAATAGAAATAAGAATGATGACCAAAACACCCTTAATCAATCATCCCCCCCCCACTAAGAGACAGAGATAAAAAATATTGGATGTAATAATATGAGTGTTTTCAGGTTTCTCATAACCATATCATATGAAAAATTTATATAAAGCCTGATATTAATTTCCATCTAGCCCACATTCTAGAATCTAGGTCAGTGATTTTCAACTGGTGTGCCACAAGAATTTTTAAAACATGCTGTACCTGACTATTTAGACAGGGCACTGACCTCTTTTCAATTCGATGGTCAAATATAAAAATGGCAACAGTCAACACCACAATAGGAGTCTGGTGTGAATGCCCTATCTGAACCACAAATATATAGGTCATATAATAGAATTACTCTTATTCTTCACATCACATAAGATTGCATGTGATTGGTTAAATTATTGGTACCAGAAATCCTTATATACAAGTATAGGCACCTGACTTTTTAAAAAGTCACTTAGACCAAAAGGAGTAGGTAATTACTATTATTTTTATTTTGCAAAACAATCAAAATTATACCTATTTTTGTCTGATTGTGAATAAACATATTACTTTAGTACTTTGTCTCTTGCTGGCCATTGTAAAGTAAAACTTAGATTAAAAATAAGTCGAAAGTTGCCATGGCTGATGTGGCTCAATGGTTGAGCATCGACCTATAAACCAGGAGGTCACAGTTCAATTCTCAGTCAGGGCACATGCCTGGGTTTCAGGCTCCATCCTCAGTATGGGTGCATATAGGGGGCAGCCAATCAATGATTCTCTCTCATCATTGATTTTTCTATCTCTCTCCCGCCCTCTCCCTTCCTCCCTGAAATGAATAAAAATATATTTAATAAAAAACTAAGTTTGAAAGCAAAAGTGAGAAAAATAATGCCAAACAAATGTTCAAAGACTAAGAAGATATTTAGTCTAGTCTGGCTTTCTTTGTTGAGATAGCCGTTGTTGAAGAGCTGGAGTCCTCATCGTTAGTAACCTACTATGGATCCAGTACGAATCAGAATATCATGATGCATTTATCTTGTTAATTTTTTTAAGTATGTAATTATTTATTTGGATTTCTAAGAAAACTTTTTTTGATTATTCTGAATCCAATCCAGTTTTACTTCATTATCAAATTCAATTTACATTCAGAGTTGCATCTCAGGAGTTTTATCTTGCTATTATCAAAAGAACATTTCTTTAGTAATTTAAAAATTTTTTTAAAAATATATTCCACATCCACAAAGTGTTAATAACAAATATCCAATATCCAGGTTTTATCTAAAAACAAGGAAAGGGAACATCCTGAATATTCATTTGTAGGAGCAAATATCATATCTTTCCCATGAGCAGATTACAAGTTTAATTTCATTCAATTTATAATATGTTGTCATAATCCTTTTTTTCTTTATTGATTAAGGTATTATATATGTGTTCTTATCCCCCTAGATTGATTCTTGAAGGTATAATCTTCACCGTGTCATCCTCTACCATTTCCCACAGCTGAAAGGGTACAATGTTAATTTTAATGTGTTCACATGCTGCTTTAGAGGTGGATCAAGAGTTTTTATTATTATTTTTCAAGCTGGCTATTTATAGGCTCCACCGAATGCACTGTAAGACATTTAAAGAATAATGATACTGTTCATTTTTATGGGACACTTACATTCTCTGCCTAATTTAATTCTTGCAGCAATTACAGTCAGCCAGGGAAAGTGATATGTGGTGCTATTTTACAGTTCCATCCATGCTGTTGTAAATGGTAAGAGTTCCTTCTTTTTACATAGTATTTCATTGTGTAGATGTACCACAGTTTTTTAATCCACTCATCTGCTGATGGGCACTTAGGCTGTTGTTATCGTTTGCCTCCATTCATACAGAAGTAATAAGAGCTATCTCTGCCAGGATCAAAGTCGAAAGTATGGAATAGTGTGTAGGTGAATTTTGGGTAGATAACTCTAAAACCATGGATAAAACTGTCTCTTGATTTGTACTTAGTAAGTGTATGCCATCAAGTCTTTAAAAAACATTCACAGCCATACAAAGACATTAAGGTTGAAAAGATAGTCAGTAATTATTTAATCCAACCCCTTCTTTACAAAAGAAGAAGCAGGACCAAAGAATTGAATTTTCTTAAGATCTCATGACTAAAAGTTCCCTGATCCAGTTCTCTAGATCAGAATCAGAGTCTACCACAGCTTATTCCATTACAAATGATAATCATTTTTGTCAGCTATTCCTTTTTAATACTTTAGGTTAGCATAAAGGGCCATTTTTAACTCCAAAATTCCCTATAAAAAAAGATTTAAGATATGGAATTAGAAACAGGGATATTCACAATTAGAAACAGCTCAACTGTCCAGTTATAAATAATTGGTTTCTAATGGAATAATAAAATATCATTAAAATAACATTGCAAATGAATATTGAATCACTCTAATTACTGCTAAGTGAAAAACAATATATTGAGATAGCAAAATGGTAAATACAATATGATATTAACTTGCCACAAAAATGGGTAAATAATGGAAAGAGGTATCCAAGTGTTAACAGTGAATTTATCTGGAGTCTTTTACCTTCTTCCTATACCATTGTATCCCCTCCCCTCATTTTTCATAATGAACACACTTTACTTAAATTGTCTAAAAATATGAAACCCTAATATGCAAATAGACCGAATGGCAGAACAACCGAACAACCAGTCGCTATGATGTGCGCTGACCACCATGAGGTCAGGCAGTGGGGATGGTGGAGCAGGCAAGTGGGGGCACCAGACCAAGGCTGGGTGCCAGTCGCTGTCATCAGGGCAAGCCTCTGGTGATTACTGAAAATTCTTTGCTCCTGCACACCTTGGTCCCTCCGGGCGCTCCCACCTGTTGCTGGTGCTGGCCCCGCTTGCACCTGCTGCCAGTGTCAGAGCTGCCACTCACACCCACTTCCGGCGCCCAGTGCCGGCCCCAATCACTCAACGCCATCAGTGGGTGCAAGTGGTGGCTGCCAGCCCCGATCGCCCCTGAGGGCTTCTCCACCTCTCCCTGCTCCTGAGGGGTGTTTGGGGCTGGAGCCTCTGCTTGCACCTGCTGACAGCGGCAGCCCTGCTCACACCCGATGCTGGCGCCAGCCCCAATCGCTCAGCACTGTCCACACATGGGAGCGGTGGTGGCAGGAGTGGGGCTGGTGGCAGCAGCGGCCACAGCAGGAGGGGCTGGGCGGGGGTGCAGAAGATGGGCCAAGACCCGCCCCTGTGCCCACTGCAGTCTTGCAGCCCACAGTTCCTTTCAAGGTGCATCAATTTGTGCACTGGGCCCCTAGTCAGATATATGTTACTTTTAAAACTTCTTTTTGAAGTGTAACTATGGCAAACACTGTAAGTTCTTCTTTATTCTCACTGTAAGACCTTTTAGCAGATTTATTATTGAGCACCTCTCAAGCCAGAGATAATGTATCTAAATCTGAAAACATGAAAGCAGTCATTTCCTTTCTTGGCTTTGTACCTAAACCTTCACTGATTGGGTCAAGGAAGGTAAAACACACTTGTAGAATCAGAATTTGACTTTTAAAAATGAGATTCAAACCCCGTGAACACATAATTATCAAAAAGTGGTAAAGAAAAAACACACTTCCTAATATATGACTATCTAATTGTAGAAAATGCTACAACCACTACATAATCCTTGTTCAAAGTACTAAAAATTGCCAAAGAAAAACCTAACATATAAAAATTACTTGAATTGCCCCCCCCAAACTATATAAAATGCCTAATATAAGAATCAAAGCTTTTGATTCCTAATAATACAATGGAAAATAACAGATATAGTAAAATACAATAATGATAATATGTAATACTTAACCTATTAAAAATATACTGCTGACCTATATAGAGAAGAAATTAATTGGTGTGATAAAAATGATCTCTCTAAGATCTTATTCCCTGCATAAAATTTTAGCTATGAAACATAAAGAGTGATTGAATCTAGCTGGAGGCCCCATAAGCTGTGAAAAACATTTGACTAAGAAATGTGCAAACATAAAATTCACCAAGCATTTATATTAGCCTTTGCAACCTCACATTGTAATTCAGAATGTGGTAGTAAAAAAAAAATATAAATACACAGTTATGGTTTACAGAATATTTGAAGTAAAATTCTAAAGCACATAAACAAATATACTCAGATTAAAAAGTCTTTAATTTCTAGCAAAGTGATATATATTAACGATAGTTATTTAGCAATTCATATAGCCTCGTCAAATGTCAATCTCAATGAAGACACACAGATAGTACAGCCATAAACATTTATAGTCTTGCAAATATTATAGTGTAGCAGTCATAGTCCTTCATTCAACAAATATTCATTGAATTTTTATCATGTGCTAGGTATTATTCTAGGCACTGGAGGAACAATGCTACATGAGACATTTTTGTCCTCATGGAATTTCACTGAAAGACATGCATCATTAAGTGAAGAGTTATCATGCTTTATTTATTAAAATATAAGTGAGACCATATGTACTGCATCTAACAATAATTCTGTATAGTGTATAGCTTCAAGTAATAATGCAGATATATATGTCTGTTTACCTGGAAAAATTTGATTCTACTTATATTTGTGCAGATCTTGGAACACTCTTCAGAACATATGAAAATTCAAGTATGCACCAAAGGCTTGTACATTATTTTATAATTGGCATGACATTAGGCATTAAATTAAAATGTTAAATGTAGCACTACTGCTATGGAAAGTCTCTGGTTTACATAAAATATTCATGGTGTTGCAGAACTGAGGAACCTCCTTTTTTATTTTTCTCTAATAGAGAATACATTTCTGGACCAACAGAAATTTTAAATTACCAAATATATTCATAAAGTGGCTGTACCATTTTATACTCTTATCACCAAAGTGTGAGAATTCCAATTGACCTGCTTACTTCCAATATTTGCAGTTATTGTTGGTAGGTAGATAGTATTCCATTATTTATCTGTTTTACATCTTTATCCAGTGATCCATTGAACAACACTTAGGTTGTTTAGATGGCTTGGCTAGCATGAATAATGCTACAATGAGTAGAGGGGTACATTTTATATTTACAAATAAATGTTTGCCAATTTGGGGGTAGATACACAGAAAAGAGATTGCTGGGTCAAATGGTAGCTCTATTCTTTATTTTATGAAAAACCTCCATCTACTGTTTTCCATAGTGGCTGAATCACTTTACATTCCCTCCAATAGTGTAGAAGGCTTTCTTTTAGGCCGCACAATTAGCAGTGGTTTGTTACAGCAATCTTAGGAAACCAGAACATACAGATAAGTGATAGTGTCTCTTAGTAATTGAACTGAGGAGAATTGCTGGGTTATAGTATCTATACATCTACAAATTATTAGAGATCATAATATTTTTTCATACTTCTATTTTTTGTATCAATAGACTAATTTTTATAAATGTGATGGGAAAACAGTATTTCACTGTTATTATTCACCTTTCTGTGATTATCAGAGAGATTGTGTACCTTTTCATAATTTTTTTCACTCAATTATATTATTTTGTTTATTATCTATTTGTATGATTTACTTATTTTGTGCTTGTGAGTGGGATAGAGTTTGTCTTTAAAAGTAACATGTAGGGTAGCATAATGTTTTCTGGACACTAAATCTTTGTCTATGTTTTTCAAATAGCTTCTCAAAGCTTATGAAATGTGTTAAATGTGTGTTTATTGTCTTTTTAGTAGAAGTTATTTATTTTATTTATCAGTCTTATTTTATGTGTTGTTCTTAGTGTTTGTGAAATAATTTATTCAACTACTACCATAAAGCTATTATCCATGTTATTCTAAAGTTTGATAATTTTATTTTAATATTCATGATTATAATATATGTGGAAATTATTTTTCATGGTATGACATAGAGATCTACTTTTCCATAAAGAAAATAAATGTTCCTTTCACCATTTAGTGCCAATATATTTGTATATCTGTTCCCCATTTGGTGGTAATGCAACTTCTGCCCTATAAATATTGTGTATTTGTGTGTGTGTGTGTGTGTTTGTGTGTGTGTGTGGCTTGACATTCTGCTCCAGTAATCAATCTGTCTATTATTGCCTCTATATCATGAGGTCTTAATTAGTATACTTTTAAAATAGTTTTGATATATGAGAGGACCAATGGCTCAACTTTATCCTTCTTCAAATATCTGTGTATATAAAAGCCTAAGCATCTGGCCAACCAGCCAACTGACTGGTAGCTCTGATGCGAACTGACCACTAGGGGGCAGATGCTCAATGCAGGAGTAGAAACCACAGGCATGGAAACACAGAACAGACTGATCAATATCAGAGGGAAGGGGGGAAGGAGGAAGGTGGAAAGAGATTAACCAAAGATCTTATATGCATACTAGAGGCCCAGTGCATGGATTTGTGCACCAGTGAGGCCCCTGGTCCTGGCCTGTGCCCTCTTGCAATCTGGGACCCCTTGGGGATGTCAGAGAGCTGGTTTCAGCCTGATCCCCGCAGGCCAGGCCAAGGGACCCCAGCGGTGTATGAATTCGTGTACTGGGACTCAAACCTTAGAAGGATTTTAATTTAAATTGCATTGATTTTACAAATTCATTTGGTATTATCTGACATCTTTTAAATTATTTTTTTTATTGATTTCAGAGAGAAAAGGAGAGGGAGAGAGAAATAGAAATATCAATGATGAGAGAGAATCATTGATTGGCTGCCTCCTGCATGCCCCACATTGGGAATCAAGCCCGCAACTCGGGCCTATGCACAGACTGGGAATTGAACCATGATGACCTGGTTCATAGGTCTATCTACACTCAACCACTGAGCCATGCCGGCTGGGCTATATGACATCTTTATGGTATTAAATCTTATTATTCAGAAGCATTCATGTAGCTTATCCTTTTTTTCTTAATTTGGGTAAATACATTTTAAAATTTATTTATAATATGTCATACTCTTGTTTAGATTTACTTATGTAATGTATTATAGGTCTTGCTATTAAGTGTTATGATTTATTCCTGTTTCATTGGCTTTTAATAGTTTATGAGAACACTGAATTTTTATACTTATTTCTTCCCAGCATTTTTATTGTCTTATTACTTTTAATAATTTATAGATACTCTTTTATTTTTTAATGAATTAAATTCTATTACTTGAAAATAAGCTGTAATTGTGTCCCTTTTTTCCAATTGTTATATAAATTATTTCATTGTTTAGGAGGCTCTGATTATATATTTAGTAGCAAGGGTGATGGTGAGCATAGTTACTTTCAGCACAGTTTTAATTAGACTACTATTATGCCCTATTTAAACATGATATTTTTAAAGCTTCATTGAATACTTTTACCAAGGCAAAGATTTTTTTTTAATTTTCAGTTTGCTAAATTTTTAATTTTTAATCCTCACCTTAGGAAGTTTTCATTGATTTTGAGAAAGAGAGAGAGAAACACATAGATGTGAGAGCGAAACATTCATCAGTTGCCTCCCCTGCATGCCCAAACCAGCTGTCAAACCTGAAACTAGTTATGTGCCCTGACAGGGAATGGAACCAGAAATCTTTTGGTGTACAACATTCCAAGTAACTGAGCCACCTGGCCAGGACAGTTTGCTAAATTTTTCATGATTAAGTAGTGATAAACTTTATAAAATTTCTAAATAATAGCCAGTGAGTAGTCATGCAAACCTTACCCAATAACATAAATACTCTTGCTAGCAGGTGACAGGTTGTACTCCATTATAAAAAGTGTGTTTCTGACATGTATTTACTTAATCTTTTTTACATGAAGCTTTGAATTTCTTCAAATGTAGACATTAAACATGTCACCAATTTTAAACTTAATACAGTGCATGAAGTGTTTATAAGAACTGTATGTGTTTCTGAGTGTTTATGTACTTAATCAAAGTATTTTATGTTCTTTTGAGTAGATTATTTATTTAATCAAGGGTTTAAATGTTTTAGGAAGTGTAAAATGGCTGAACCATATGTAAGATTTCAGAGGTACCCTGGAAAAAAAGTGAATGAAACATGAGAGGAGAGATGAAATAGATTATGAAACCAAAACGAACTTCTGTGGGGTAAATACTAGCAGAAACCCCAAGAGAAGAAAGCCTGTATATAAGAAACCACAAAACATAGACACTGTGGCGTAAGATATGCAAGATACTGAGGAACAGAAGTTAACACTTAAAATAAACGCAATAATATTTTTATTAACAGCTCTTAAGATTGACTAGAAGAGTGTAGGTTACGCTGAGCAGAGCCAGTTACTGTATGTTTCCCATCAAGCACTGGAATGTTTTGGAAGCTCTAGTATCCCACTTCATATGTTTCTGAGCATTGCCTAGAGTGCCTCGCTTTCCTTTTTAAATACATCTAGTTCTATGAAGTCTATACTTTCTAATATGCTCAACAATGCTGGGGACATCAAATTCATCATGGTCACATGAGCATACCATGAGAAACACAAAAAAAGTGAGAAGGAATAGCATACATCCTTTTGTATCTCGTAGTCACTCCAAGGCTTCACTTATTAGAAAGATGAGGAAAATGACTTCATTATTTAAATTATTCTCTCTGTGTATGTGTGTCTGTCACCTCTCTGTCTCATTCACCTCCTCCATGCTTTCCCTTTGATTGTCTGTCTGTGACTATATCTCTCTCTCTGTGTTTCCAACTCTCTCTTCTACGTGCATAGAAGTAAATTATAGAAACAGACTAGACTTATTTATCTTAAAGAATAGATGTCCTAACAATAGCAGAATGTATGCTACACAAGTTCTGTGTGCGTAAGTTAATTAAAATTATTCAAATAAACAAAAGTGGTTATGTTCACCATACAAAAAGTAAAAATTAAGTTTTATTATCTTTAAGAAATAAGTTGAAAGAGCCCCAAACTCATTCACATCTAATTGACATAATTTATATAGCAATGAGCTCAACAGTGACAGTTAAAAATATTTTCTCTTTTACTGAACTTTTACCCTAAGAATTAAAAAACAATTTAAAATTAATTTTACATTTAATAAAAACAAATCAGATGCATAATAAAAAGGGAAAATAAAAACTAAGAACTAACTTCATAAAATGTGGACAGTATGAACAATTATACTACTATTAACAAATATTAGGCAACAAATGAGCAGGCAGACAATATAATAAAGGTGTCATATTTCTTCACAATAATTTATACATTCAATAAAATTGAAAAATATTTTGTATTTTAATGAATTTTGATAAATTGATTTTAAATCACATTTGGACCTATAAATATGGGATAAATTTAGGAAAATTGTTAAAGACAAGCAGCAGCTCAGCCAATGTGGCTCAATGGTTGAGCATTGACCTATTAACCTGGAGGTCATGGTTCAATTCCCAGTCAGAGCATGTGCCCAGGTTATAGGCTTGATTCCCAGTAGGGGGCATGCAGGAGGCAGCCTATCAGTGATTCTCTCTCATCATTGATGTTTCTATCTTTCTCTCCCTCTCCCTTCCTCTCTGAAATCAATAAAAATATATTTTTGTAAAAAGGCAAGCAACAAAAAGAGATTTTCCTGTTACAAAAACATGAATTAAATCAACCAAAATTTAATAATATATTAGTAGAAAAATATGCACTCAGCTTAATGGGACATACAAGGAAAACACTAAAGTATGAGAAAATAAATTATATAGTAAATATAACATTTAAATTAGTAAAAATAAGAATATAATTTGATAAATGGTATCTGGAAATGTGGATAACCTTTTATTAAAAATAAAATTAAGTCCCTCACAGACAGAATGAGGTCCTAATAAGTGAGGACTTTTGTTTTACAGATTAGTTGTTTTTATTAGTGTTATGGTCCCTGTGAATTATTGAATAAATCATGATTCCTTTTATATCTTTGGCATTAAATCCTCAGATACAAGTTGGCCTACCCTTAGAATGTATGCAAGAAATTCAGGCTTTGAATTTTTATGTTAGTGTAATTCCTGTCTTTATATTGTGTCTCAGCCCTTCCTTTATTTACTTTTCTTTTTAAAATGTACTGTTAATATGCATATTTATCTAATGTAGACTAAGCTTTTAAAACCTCTCTTTTTACAAGTGATATGCAAAATAAAGTAGGTGAGTAGTAAGTACCTACCAAATGTTATACATGCTTTATATTTACTTCATTTTTTTTAAAGAAAACCCTGAGATCTATATTATTGTACCATTTTATCAAATGAGGATATGGCTTCTCATAGGTGTTAAGCAGCTTGTTCAAGGAGGCAAAAAGACTGCTGGGTGTGATGCCAAAAGGTCTCTCTCATTGTAAGAATTCTAAATTGGCCAACGCTTTACCATTATCTTAGGTTCATTATATTTGAAGGGCAGTAGTAGTTACAACCTCATGTTATTATAAATTAGAATGATGAGGTACCTTTCAGCATGTTTTGTTGGATTTCTTTGCAGTCCATGCTATATTGTGTCTTTAAATTAAAGCCTTTTAACATCACATGCAACCCACCATTAGCTCTGCACAAAACCAAAGCTTCTTGGGCACTACTATCGTGCATTCCCAGTGCTTTGATCACTCAGTTTCAAAGCCATGCCAAGTTTTCCTCTCATGGCCTGGCATTCAGCTCTTAGGAGCTTTTCATTTTTGCCTTTATGCAAATAAACAAATGACTGGAACAGAAAAGCAAATCAAAGATGAAAGTCTGTTTATAAGAATGCCAAAACAACGTGTTTATCTTTGTTCCTATCACTCCCCTTAATTCTTCAAAATGACACTGAATAGGAGTAATTTAATCTGAGTATTAGAAATAACAAGCAGATAGATGGCTCTGCAGAATAAACATGCATAAATCTTAGGGAGTCTAACACTTGATTAATTTAAACCAAATTAATAGCAAGCATTCACTGAGGTTATGGATGCCAGTAATTTATCTGAGATATATATATATATTCCACTTCATTCTTTTTTACAACAGTACAAAACAGCTACTACTATTATGAACATCTTATAAATGAGGATACAAAGGGAGAGCAAATCGTTACCTGTGCAAAATAATGCAGCTAGGAAATGGCATCATCAGAACTCAAGCATAGACATATCTGAATCTATATTATTGTGATATCCAATTCATTAGTATTTATTGTGATATCCAATTCATTAGTATTTTGGGAAATGCCTTATTGGTACTCCTGTACATTACCAAGGGGAAATATTATTGTCTCAGGATGGAGTGAATTAAATAATGGTCTTATTACCTCCCTCTACTTTGCCATATTTTGTTTCAAATTTTCAATATTCCTAGACTGTTCATCTTTACCCTGTTTTTCATACCACAATAAACATATCATTTCCTTCATTTTTCCCCAAAAACACATCATTACATTTATCAGTTCTGTAGCTATTGATAGACACGCAGAGATTCAAATTTCTTTAGATCCTTGATGTGAAAATTGAAATTCAAAGTCTTCCTCATATGAAATAGTAAAATATTTTAAAATAATTATTCATTAAAGCAGATATAATTTCTCATTTTTTATTTGTAATTTTTTAAATAATCAAATAAAAAGTAATTGTGTGTTCATTGTCATGTATTTGGTGGTTCAGTGGCTGTTTCCTCATCATTCATTTCATTCTGTTGATATTGTGTAGCTGCCCTGCAGTTGGGTGGTGTTGAGTGTACTCCCAAATCTAGAGGTGGACACTCCCTGGTCTAAAATAATCAAGGTAACTCCACCTGTCTTTCCAGTGATTCATTCAGGTTCTTTTTCTTTTTCTTTTTTTTTTTTTTGGCATATTTTTTATTGATTTCCAAGAGGAAGGGAGAGGGGGAGAGGGAGAGAGAGAGAAGCATCAATGATGAAAGAGAATCATTGATCAGCTGCCTCCTGCATACCCCCTACTGGGGATCGAGCCTGGGACCCTTCAGTTTTCAGGCTGACACTCTATCCACTGAGCCAGACCAGGTAGGGCCTTTCAGGTTTCTTGAACTAAGATAATCAGCAACTTGTACGTTCTTTGCCATAAAAATTTGTTAAGGGTATTTAAGCAACAGACAACTGAAGACTTTTATTGAGTGGTGGTAGAAACATAGTCTCTCTATCTCTGCCTCTCTATCTTTGACAACCCTTAGCATTGATTACTGCTGCCAATCATTCTACAAACACAAGGACAGAAAAATAGATTTGCAGCAATTGAGCAAAGAGGGAGAAAGACACTGGATCCTTGATAATATCCCTAAGTCGGTAGTATCTACTAATCACGTAGGTGTCCCTACCTCCAGAACCCTAGTTTGTAGAGTCAATAAGCTCCCTAGTTTGAAGTAGGTCTTCACTTAGATTCAAATGAAAGCATCTAATTTGTACTTCTCCCAAAGCTGATGGCTGTAGCATGGTTATGGAATTTCAGCTCAAATCTTGGCTCTGTTATTTCAAGATGTATGATCTCGAAAAAGTGACTTAACTTCTCTGAGTTTTACTTTGATTATCTATAAAAGAATGCTTACACTGGTTATTGTGGGAATTAAACAAAATACCATGTGGAAAACCACTTGCACTGCACCAGTTGCACAATAAACGGCTATCATATTTAATGGGGAAAGAAGCAATTTCATCTCCATTAATCTCTTCAAAGTAAGTTCATCTGGTTCCAGGCACTTCTGTTTTCTGGCATTCCTTTTTTGCACTACAGAGCCATATTTGGTTATATTTTTTCTTAGCTAGTATTTTTGAGGACTAAGTTTGTTTTTCCTCCTCTAAAATATTATTCTTTTTGAGAGGAACTTGGTCTTCCCTGTACTGTAACTGCTATTGGCACTCAAAACAATGTTCTTTGTAGAGTGGGGACTTGATAAATCACTGTTTCTTTCACATGTAAACATATAATGTGAGAACACTGAGTTTAAGGGTAAAGCAAGCACTGAACAGACATTCAGAAAAATATAATCTTTGCCCAGAAGTATTTATTAACTTCAAATTATTAACTATCATGCACATAAAATCCTATTTTCAAATTGAGACTTTTCTGGGCATTGTAAAATTATACAGAAAGAAAAAGAGGAAAAATATGAAATACATTTTCAGCAATTGCAATGTACTGGACACTGATACCATACATATTGGTATTTAACATTTATTAACTCTCAGAACATTTATTTATTTATTCATTTATACAACTATTCGACATACTCTTATTGAGCCACAGGCATTGTGCTAGATGCCGATGAGTTGCTATTTATAAGTTTTTATGTGATATGTATAAACAAGTAATTATAGGAGATCTTTAGGCAGGTAAAAAATTATTATTTCTACTCACATAAAGAGAGGTGGAAACCTTTGTCTCAGGTAATACAGGCCATAAATAGTAAAGTATTTGAATGTGCAGGATATTGAAAGGATACAATGGAAAACAAGATGTAATCTTTTTCCTCGTAGCATAAGATTTATATTACTCAACACATACTTGATGGATATTTGTTGAAAATATAAATAATTTTGAACCCAGGGCCATGTTCCTCCAATTTCCATGTCATTTCACTATGCTAGGCTACACTCAAGTAATCCACATTTTAGCCATTATTCTGTTAATATTAAGTAGTCTACCATAGATGAATTATATATTTTAGCATGATCAAATTCTATTCTATTAATATATCCATTTAAATAAAAAGTCTTCTTTTTAGAGTCTTGTATTTGAATATAAACCTATTTGAATGTATTTGAATTTTATTTAACTGTTTTGATTTGTTTCTGAAAGTATGTCAGAATTTAACTTATATATTTTCTATGTAAAAATAAATTGATGAATCAAGTCAAATAAAAAATAACATAAATCAAACAGTAATCAAATCATAGTAAAAGAGTAAATCAGAGTTCTGTCCTATCCCATCATATCACTAACAAATACTCTGGCTCAAATTAAGAGTAATCAGTTATACAAAGAATTTTTGAGAAAATGAATTGAAAAAGGGGTAGAAATTATGAGAGTAAACAAACAACAAAATCAGTCTGAATAGCACCCTAGGCCATTGAATAGTATTGAGTAATTTAAGTGTCTTTCCCTAGATACACCCTCCAAAGTTTTTATGCTTCTGCTACACATTAATCTACTTCAATATTGTGTTATTGTTTTTTATCTGATGCCATTTATTTAATCATACATTAAGAAAGTTAAATCAGCGATTCTTAATCTAGTGTCCACTGGATGCTTTAAGGGATTGGCAATGCTCTGGATATCATACACACATTTATGGATATGTGTGTATACATTCTTAGGAGTATAGATTTTTTAGCTTTCTTTGGATTCTCGAATGAGCCCATTAACAAAAATATTTAAGAAACATCAATTTGCTTTCTTAGTTTATTCCTGCCTTTATGAAACTTCAATTTGGAGCCACAAGTTCTTGTTACAGGTTAAATCCATAAAGTCTGCAGCCGGACTGCCTGGGATCCCAATTCCTATTCTAACATTATCTGTAATATAGCATATGGTACCAGCTGTAGGTATGTTATTAAGTGTATTAAATGGATGTATCAATATTACCTATCTCACAAGATTATTGAAAAGATTAAATGATATAATGAAAGTAAAATGCCTAGAACTATGCCTACAATAAAGCATGTATTAATGTAAGAGTTAGTGTATGTATTATAAAAGAGAAGAATTATGTTAGAGAAAGTATTATGTCATTGTTACTGTGAAAGCCCATGATAACACCAATCATTAGAATGCTATTTCCAAACTATACTTCCTAGAGTGATTTTCATCGCATGGCACACATAAACTAATAACTAAAATTCTGCCCAAAATAGATTTTTTTCAGCTGACAAAAAAAATAGCTATAATTTTTGTTCATTCACACTGGATGTTATCCTTGATTGGCTGACATCATTTTTTTTATTTGACAATCTAAGGAAAAAGAGGTACAGTGCACCTGACTAAATAGTCAGGTATTTCATGTTTTAAAAATATGGGGGACACGCAGGTTGAAATTTACTTCTGTAGAGCACTCATGCTCAGAATTGCTATATTCTATGAAAACTGTGTTAAAAGGGCAATTAAGTTTTAGAAACAGTGCACATTGTTTTCTAAATAAAGATTCATGATGCATACTAGTTTCTTAAAAATAGGATTTCCTACAGAAACATTTAAATTTATTTAACTATATATTTTTTCACCACAGAAACCAGTTTGTGGAGGAAATATCTATTATTTTCTTGTGGAGTTTACAATGTAAGTAATGTTATTCTACTGGATGGAGGTCACTTCACTACAGATAATGAGATGGTACCAAAGTCTAGTTTCTTCTTCAATTAGTATCATATAAGGATGCACTTAGCCATAGTATTTGATATAGTAATTTTAAGTTAAGTGGGTCAACTTAAAGAGTTCTTTATTCTTAGAAAGCTGGGAAAAGCAGAGCAGCCTTTCTCACACAGAAAATGCCCACACATAACAATTCCCTTTTGAAATTGCCTGTAATTAAGGTTCTGATCATAAGTTATTTTGGGGAACCAAGAGTTAAAGGTAATTGAATGGCAATCTGGACATTTTCATAAGTTCACTATGGACGCTTCGGCTATAGAATCAGCCAAACATCAAATATTTATCAAAACTCAACATCGAAATACATGGTCAGAATGTAAGTGGACAATGCGTTCTATTGTTTATTCTGTCTTTAGAGATATTTATATTTGCTTTATGTTTTGTCATCAGAAGTAGATTTTGTAAATGATTCATAAAGATTTAAGGTTAATATGAAGTTTATGAAAGAATTGTTTAAAACTTATCTATGCTAGTTTCCGAGGTCTTCCTTAACAAATTACCACAACTTGGTGGCTTATAACAACAGAAATTTATTATTTCATAGTTCAGATGGCTAGACGTCAAGATCAAAGGCTTTAAAAAGAATTCTTCCTTGCCTCTTCCAGCTCCTTGTGGTCCTGGTTATTCTTTGGCTTATGGGTTATTTTTCTTTAATTTTAACAAAAATTTTATTAATACACTAGAGGCCTGGTGCACAAAATTCTGCACGGGGGGAGGGTCCCCTCAGCCCAGCTTGCACCCTCTCCAATCCAGGACACCTCAGGGCATGTCCAACTGCCGGTTTAGGCCCGATCCCTGGGATCGGGCCTAAACCAGCAGTCGGACATCCCTCTCACAATCCTGGACTGCTGGCTCCTAACTGCCTACCTGCCTGCCTGATTGCCCCTAATTGCCCCCCTGCAAGCCTGATCATCCCTAACACTCCTGGTCACCCCATGAAACCTGCTGCTCAGTTATTTGGTCGTCCTTCACTAACCCCCCTGCCGTCCTGGTTGCCCCACACAGCCTGTTTGGTCGTCCGTTTGGTTGTGATGGTCACTTAGGCTTTTATATAGATAAATAGTCATATTCTTGGGATATAAGAGTCCTTAAAACACTGCCTCACACTAAAAGCACTAAAAGTGCTCATGTACTTGTCCCTTTGTCTGGTTTCATAGAACCAGGTTTGCTGTGTCTCATCAGGTCCGCATCCCCGTGTGGAAATGGGTTTCCCCTCAGTCAGATGCAGATGGTGACACTCAGTGCCTCTGAAAGGTCAGGAGCTCCTTCTGATTAAACCAGAACCGAGAAAAACTTAGCATCAGCTGATCAAAGGAGATCCAGGCTTTATTTTTCAACGTCACTCATTCCACTTCTCTCCAGAAGGGCTGGAATATCTTCAGGATGAACATAAAGATTCCCCCCCAAATAATAATAATAATAATATACTGATTATTATTTTTTAATTAAATTTATTGGGGTGACATTGGTCGACATGATCATATATGTTTCATGTATGGGTTTCTCTGTTACAAGATCTGTATATTGCCCTGTGTGCCCACCACCCAAAATCAAATAGTCTCCTGTCAACATATATTAGGACCCCTTTCTCTTCTCACCCCCTTCCCTCTGGCAACCACCACACTACTGCTTGTGTTCACAAGTTTCAGTTTTATATCCTACATATGAGTGAAATCATATGGTTCTTAGCTTTTTCTGACTGATTTATTTCACTTAGCATAATATTCTCAAGGTCCGTCCATGCTGTTGAAAATGGAGCTACAACTTGATAACTTCAGAGATAATTTTATAATACTTCCAGATAATTTTATTGTGTTCTAAATATACTGTTGATATACAACATTACAGTTATATGCAGTAAAATGAGATTATATTGATAACCACTTGAAATTTAGAGACACTAACATTTCAAAAAGTACAACAATGATCTGGAAGAAGAAAAAGAGGAAGGAAGAGGAGGAGGAGAAGGAGGAGGAGG
>NW_005371541.1:2193185-2209623 GCF_000412655.1 Myotis brandtii
AGGAGGAGAATTATTATTGCAATGATTGGGGTTGCATTGGAGAATTTGGAGAATTTAGAAACCTAACCATCTTTTCTCCCCTCCTCCTTTAACCTAAGGACTCACAACAAGCTCACTTCACTAAATAAATTTAAACTGAAGAGAAGAACATTTATGAGATTGTTATGAGTCCAAAAATGTCATAGCCAGTCATGACACACATGAAGCCAAGAAATACCAAGAAAATTAATACAACATGGACAATCCCTATGGTAGTCCAAAAAACAGACAATCTTCAAAAGTCCATATGTTTTTCTTAGTTGAGAATACTATATTTTCTTTTTATTAGAGTCAAAAATGGTTTTTATTATAAAATAATTTATCTTAAACAAATAAAACTAACTTCTATTTTAAAAACATGCCCTATATTCATAAATACATTTGGCTTTAACCAAAATTTGAAGGTGTTGAAAGCAGAAGCTTATTTCTAAGACATTAAAAATCATATTGAGTTTTAAATATCAAACAGGACCAAACATTAGGCAACAACGACTGGGTGGTCTTAAGGCAAATATTTCGAACCATTGTCTACAGATGAGGAACCATGGTTTTCATGCTCAGGGTGCCAAATACACTAACCAAATACATACAATTTTAATTTTGTATGAATCTATATGGCAGTTTCTGTTTGAAATTATGTTGAAGTTACCAGAACTGGGAAACTAGAAAACTGAAAAAATTGTATGAGAACCTGCTTTCAGATAAACGATAATAGTCAATATAAAACTGGCATCTTTGAAAGGGGAACAGATAAGTAAGCTTATTTTTTTCCCAGAGACACTTGTTCCATACTGCTGTTCATGAAAGAATAAAAACACAAAGATCATGGAAAGAAGTCTCACTGAGCTGAGAAGCAAAGTGTTCAGAGAAAACAACAGCCTTAGAATTTGTGGGCCAGCATACTGAAGATAAAGGAGCTCCTCAGAGAAAGAGTTCCCTAGATCTGCAGGGTCTCTTTCTGAATACTAAACTGCACATGCTTAAAGAAAATCCATGAGGCTGGGCAAAACTAGCCAACCAACCTATCAAGGAGCTATTAGCTGAAAAATCTCCAGAACATATCCAGGGCTGGAAGACATTTGAATTCCAGCTAACCAGAGTAGAGACTACAATTAACATTTGGATAGTTCAAGAGAGATCCTAGAGGTCCCACGTTGATGGTAAGTCTAAAGGAGCAGCAGAGTAAAAGCTATGCTAGAAGCATTTGAATGGAGTTTAAAATCAAACTTCATAAGAATCAAGGTGATCTGTAAGTAATTTAAGAGTCTACAAAAAAGAAAAAAGAGCCTTTCAACATCCTTTGAAGGAACAACATAAAACATGTATTCATCAACATAAACACAATGTCTGTCATTGACCAACATGTATTAAACCAGCAAAGAAACAAGAAAATACAAGCATAGTCAGGATAAAAAAGAAGTTATAGAAACAAAACTGGAAATGACAGAGAAAATGGAACTACCAGGAAAAGGCTTTAAACCAGTGGTTCTCAACCTTCCTAATGCCGCGACCCTTTAATACAGTTCCTCATGTTGTGGTGACCCCCAACCATAAAATTATTTTCATCGCTACTTCATAACTGTAATTTTGCTACTGTTATGAATACTAATGTAAGTATCTGATATTCAGGATGTATTTTCATTGTTACAAATTGAACATAATTAAAGCATAGTGATTAATCACAAAAACAATACGTAATTATGTATGTGTTTTCCGATGGTCTTAGGTGACCCCTGTGAAAGGGTCTTTTGACCCCCAAAGGGGTTGCGACCCACAGGGGTGAGAACCGCTGCTTTAAACTGTTATTATAAATATGTTTAAGGAAGACTAGAAAACACATAGCAAGAAGAAAAATTGAAATTATAAAAATAAGCAAATTAAAGTTCTAGAGGTAAGAATACAATATCTGAGATTTATAAGAAAATTTGGGGAATGGGTTTAAAAGCAAATAAAACAATACTGAGAATAAAATCAATTACCATGAAGACAAAGAATTGGAAACTACTTTTTAAAAGAGATAGAAGGAAAATAATGGAGACTAGAGAATGGAAATTAGAGTCCTGTGGAAAAAATATTGAGTGGTCAAATATACATGTAATTGGAGTCCCAAGGTAAAATGGCAGGTGAGAGGGAGTGTATAATAATTATTGGAAGAAAGAATGGCTGAATTTATTTCCAAGTTTGAAGAAAACTATAAACTAACAGGTCTAAGAAGTTTAATAAAGCCTACACAGTATAAATACAAGAATACTATAACAAGACACATTATAAATTACTAAAAACTAGTGATAAAGACAAAAATCTGAAAAGCAATCAGGTATGGTGGAACATTACAAAGAACACCAATAATAAAAATGATGGTAAACCTTTTATTGAAATAAATGGAAGCCAGAAACATTTAAAGTACTGAATGAATATAAAAATCAACCTAAAATTTTTATAGCCAACAAAAATATACTTTATACTTTAAAGTGCAATGAAGACCTTTTCAGACAAGCAAAAGCCAAAAGATTTTATCACTGGCAGCTAACTTGAATATAGAACAAGTAAAGGAAAATCTTCAGACAGAGAAAAGTTCTTCATGATGGAAACTCAGAGCTTCAGAAATACAAGAGCAGCAAAATAGAAAATGTGATGGTAGATATATTTTCTTTTGAATTCTAATGCCAATAAAATAATTGATTCTTTGAACCAATAACAATGGTGATAAATTGCACAGTTTATAAGATATGTACATGTACAAGTTAAATATATAAAAGCATTGATACAAAGAATAGGAGAGGGAGGTCAACATATACTGTTGTTAGGTTTTATATCATATATTAAATGGTATTGAGACAAAATTTTTGGACTGGAACCTGGATTCTTTGTCCACCGGAATCAAAGAATGAATCCACGGACAGAAAGTAGTATAGCAAAGGTGGAGATTTATTGAAGAATAAGTACAGACTCCCACATAGGGAGGGAAAGGGTCCCACAAAACAGGCTCCCAAGTAGGGAGGGGGTAAGGGTCCCACTGAGTTCCTATTCCCTATGGCTTATTAAGGCCTTGATATCCCCTCTGATTGGTCACTATTCCCTTAGACTGGTTACTATAGTAACTCCTGGGCTCAAAGGTTGAATCTCACATGGGACATGTGAGGTTCTCCCTCCCTCCTTCCTTATTGTTTTCCAATTCCCTTTGGGCTTTCTTCCTCTCCTTCTGGATGAAGGGCTTCCTTCTCTTTATTTTGTAAATATAGACCTTTTGCTGTTTCCAGCTCCCTCATTCTATGGAAATGTACCTGTTGCAGCTTTTCAGCTTCCCTATTCTATGGAAATATACCTTCTGCTGCTCTGCAGCCCTGTGCTTCCTCCATGGTCTTCTTAATTTACAAAATTTCCAAAATTCCCTAAACCTGTCCTATTTTACCCCAAAAATTCCTGTTTCAATATCATATTATTTGACAGCTTAAAAATGCATATTATAAATCTTGTATGTGTGTGCATAAACAGTTGAGAATAAATTAGAGAAATTGTTTATTTTTCTAAGAACAGGACACTTTCTTTCAAAACAATAATTAATTTATTAAAATGTAAAATTTGACATTGAAAAATACTCTTAAATAACCAGAGTTGACATTACAGTCTCATTCTTTGCAGATGTATAGCTATTTCCTTCACCCTGGTTCAGGATGTACTAGTAATCTAGGATCATGCCTTTTGTTTAACTATAATGTTTCATCAGTCTCTTTATTATGGACTAGAGGCCTGGCACATGAAATTCGTGCATGGGTACAGTCCCTAGGCCTGGCCTGTGATCAGGGTCATCTTTCCCAGCTGCCCACAGCTGGCCCCGCCCCTCGCTGCCACCTACCCCTGTTCCCCATTTGTCATCAAGCAATCAGAGCCTGCCAGCCAGGGAAAGAGACCAAGAGGTGGTTAGTGTGCCTCATAGTGATTGGTCCAGCGATCATTCTGGTCGTTCTGCCATTAGGGTCAATTTGCATATTACCCTTTTATTATATAGGATAGAGGCCTGGTGCATGGGTGGAAGCTGGCTGGCCTGCCCCTGATCAGGGTGGGGTCCCCTCTGGGGGTGGGGCCAGCATAGGCAAGGGGTTGCTGGTGGTTTGAAGGCCAGCCACACCCCCAATCGGGGTGATGGTCTCGACTGGGGGGCAGGGCTGGTCTGGGTGAGGGGCTGCAGGTGGTTTGCAGGCCAGACACACCCCCAGCTTTGTCAGGAAGGACGTCTGGAAGATGTCCGGTCTATCTTTTCTAATTAGCATATCACCATTTTATTAGTATAGATCATTTCTTCATGTTTTATTTTTCATCAGCTTGATATTCCTTAAGATTACTGGTTGGTTATTTTATGGAATGTTTCACATTTTAAGGTTGCTTAATCTTTTCTCAAGATGAAATTCAAGAAATGCATTTTTGGAAGAAATGCCACAAAAGTTATATTTCCTTCTCAGTGCATAATAGCAGGAGGAATAAGATTGGTTTATTTCCATGTTGGTAATGATAACTTTGATAATGTAGTTAATGAGGTGTCTGCAAATTTCTCCACTGTATAGTTACTGATTTTCTCATTGTATTAATATGTAATGCATAAAGATCACACAGCTATGTAATTATCCTCTTTCTCATTAATCTTTAACCAACAAATTTTAGCATCAAGTTATTATTTTCTATTTCATCATGCCTTCTATATTGCACTGCTCTATAAGAAAGTGTTCTATTTCCTCAGATTCATTTTTATATTCATTTATTTTCCTATGTAAATATAGGCTTATAGATTCTTTTTTACACAATGAGTTATATTTAATATGACAATGCTCCAATTGGCTGCTGGTGACAAATTCATTCAATATTCACTTTTCTGGAGAAGTCTTTTTTTTCACCATCATTTTTTTAAAATTTCTTTATTTATTAAGTTATTACATATGAGTCCTTATCCCCACATTACCCCCCATCCCCCTGACTCATGCTCTCACCCCCCTGTTGTCTGTGTCCATTGGTTAGGCCTATATGCTTGTATATAAGTCCTTTGGTTGATCTCTCCCCCTTACCCCCACCCTCCCCGACCTTCCCTCTGAGGTCCCATCACTTTTAAAGGACATGTTTACTGGATATAGAATTTAATGTTGATAATATTTTTCCATAACTTTAAAGATGTCATTCCATTCTCTCCTGGAATACATTCTATTCAAGAAGTGAACCATAATTTTCACATTTTTGCCAGTGTTCTTGTTGCTTTTCTGGGGTAGATATTTGAAATCCTTACAATGACTTGTCAGAGAACCTCTTATTCATCCAAACTTGTATTCCATTCAAAGAGGAAAGTTTCACCTGCCCCCCCAGACAGGACTTGTTGAAACTGATCAGAATGTAAGACAAGCAGAAGGAAAAGGGCATAAGTATGATTCAGCAACTATAATTACTTAATGATAATTAAATGTAATTATTTAATTCACAAAGCTTTTCTAAGGTGGTGGTCTTCCTTGAGACTCGAATCACTGAAGAATACAGAGCTAAATAAAAGAGGGCGATTGTGCCCTGCAGCATGGCTCAGTGGTTGAGCATTGACCTATGAACCAGATTGTTACTTTGATCCCCAGTGTGGGGAATGCAGGAGGCAGCTGATCAATGATTCTCCCTCATCATTGATGTTTCTATCTCTCTCTCCCTCTCCATACCTCTCTGAAATTTTTATATATATATGACTGAGATTGTCCTGTGGAACATCATAGTCTTATTAGAAAGAACAAATAGACTTCTGGTTACTTGTTCTTCATATAAGAAGCTTGCAAGTTTCCACTACATCCTAACAGCAAATAAAGAGCTGAACAAACTGAAAAATCAACAACTGGAGAGACAGATAAGCAAATATGAGGAGTTGACGCTTACTGGAGCAGAGACCCCTGAGCAGAAGCCTCCATGGGAACCAATGATGGGGTAGGAAGGTCTGAACTGTACTTGATAAATTGCGAGAGGCTGAGCATGGGCAGCTCAGAGAGTTGATAACTCCAGTGGGATGAAGAAGGACACTATATAAGGGTAAAGGAGTCAATTATCTTTATACAATAATGTTCAATGTGTATGTGCTTAACAATGGAGCATCAGAATGCATGAGAGAAAAACTGGTAGAACTGCAAGGAGAAATAGAGGAATCCACCCTTATAGTTTGACACTGCAACACAATCTTTCAAAAATAGACAGATTCAGCAGGTAGAATAACAATTGCCAAATAAAGAAAATACACTGCAATGGGTGTTATGAGAGGGATGTGGAAGTAATAAAAAATACAGCTATTCTGGGAGGTTGGATATATGCCACCTGTGGCCCATTTCTTATTTAGGGGGTAACTCTGTTTCCTTAAATAATCTTTTCAAAGTTTAACTGAAAAGTATTTCTTTGTAACTTTTATCCAATACATTATACAGCCACAAAGAAAAAAATTTGAATCTAGTAGAAGATGCCAACTTTGGGGTTAAAATGGAGCAGTAAATACTGTATTTGCTTCACCCGTTTATGCATCTATCTTTTTCACTCAGATGAGTACCTTAAACTCAACCTTCTTTAAGTGGTAAACTCTATGGCAGACAAAGAGCACATACATGCATATCCATGATTATATCACCACCACCAGAACCATTTTCTGATTTTCTAATATAATAATAAGGCTCACATCTTATTTATGGAAACATATCCACTCTCTTTTGAGAAAATGGCCAAAATAATTTTCTATAAATTTACCCAACTCAATGATTATTTTCTACAAGGAACAAGTTTTCTCAGCTTTTCTACAGTCAATGAATGTATATAATTCTTTAAGTTTCTGTAATGAAAATCAAAAGTAGCTTTTAGGACTTAAGTTTAGTTTTAATAGCAGGGTGACTTCTGTATATAGTTGCTTCACCACATTTAAATAAGATTATCATGGGAAAATACATTTCATAGAATTTGTTATTAAAAGTTCTAGGTAAAGAATTTTACCAAGTGAATTCCTTTGGCTCCTTACCAGTAATCTCCATTCCAAATTTATGATCTTGTATGTCTTATTAATACATTTAATAATGGATTTCTTTAACATCAAGATATCAATCTTCTGCAAAGAAGAATCATGTTTGAATGTGACAGCCAGGACACTGAATTGATCTCATTTTGATGCTATCACAAAGGACTTAAAATCATGTGAAGAAGCATACAATTTTACTAATAGGTGATCTCTTACATGTTTCTAATATAAGTGAACTAAAGTACAAAGCAGATTGAACCAAATCAAACTAACTTATTTTTTAAATAAATTAGAGGATAATAGTGGTCCGTATGCCAGCTAGAATGAAAAAGCATTAAGTATTTTAAAATCCCTGACTTTGCAATCCAGGAGAATCCTGTCTCCAGCACCTAATTAAAGGTGCGCAACTAGGGAAAACACATAACCTCTCAATGCCTTAAATTTCTCATTTGTATAATGTAAACAATTATTCTTAATTCTCAAAATTATGTGAAAATTGCCTGGCTGGTGTGACTCAGTGGTTGAGCATTGACCTATGAATGAGGAAGTCGCAGTTTGATTCCAGGTCAGGACATATGTCAGGGTTGCTGGTCCATCCCTAGTAGGGGGCATGCAGGAGGCAGCCAATCAATGATTCTCTCTCATTATTGATATATCTATCTCTCTTCCTCTCCCTTCCCCTCAGATCAATAATATATATATATTATATTATATATATATTATATTATATATATATATGTATGAAAAGGTATGTGAAAATTAATAAATATGTATATTAAAAATACCGTGGGTGGTTTTCATAAGTATTAGATGTTATTTTCCCTGTAACATTAATTTATAAATTATTTAGTACCAATGAATGCAACTTAAGCAGTGGAAGAAATATATTACGGAATGAAAATATTATTCATGTACGTTGTATACTCATTATTCTCTTGACATTTTCTTCAAGGATGATTATTTTTGTTGATGCTGAACATGTATTCTCTCTGTCCTTGCTCTTCCATGCTCTTATTATCATGTCTATACAGTTTTTAGAACAGAGGAAGAAATCTGCTTTGTCAAAAGTAGCATACACACACACAGGTACACAGAGATGTACACTACTTGATGAAATCAACTTGAAGTTAAATACTTTGATTTGTTTACCCTTTGCAAAAAACACGGATTCCTATGTTTAAGGAGAAAAAAAGAAATTTATATTGAATGTCAAATATCTTATGTAGAGCCACTCATTGATGTGTTAAGTGGAAAGGAATGAAGAGCATAAGGATTGCATTTCCCTGAAAAATGTCTGGGTTTCAAAATAAGGAAGGAAAAGAGCTGAGAGGACCATGTGCTATATCTTGCTAAACTTGAAAGGTTTGAAAAATCGCATGATATAAACGGAAACATGGCTACATTTTCTCACTCTTATTACATCAACATTTTTATAAAAACAAAACATTGTGCTCTACCAGCTTTTTCCAATTTGCCTAATTTCTTTATAATTCTGAATTTTTTAATGGAAAAGGGAAATGTCATTTAAGGATAAGAATAAAGCATTTCAACTTCTCCTCCACACCTTGGAATATAATTCTGTCTTCAGCTTTGAAAGCCTCATCTAAGCCAGGTCACATATGAATAACCACAATTCTCAGAATATAGCTCAGAGCTTATCATAGTTGGTGATTTATTAACATTTTTATTAAGTAAACACGATATTGTTTTATAGCATACATTTTAATAAAGAGATCAATATGATATTGACTAGGCATTTATTTTTCTTAACCTTCTTATAATTTTCCATAGCTATTTAACAATAAAAATCTGATTTCTAAATGAGTAGGTCTTTAACTATATTTTATGTTAAATTTTTAAATCAAACCTTTAGCATTGCACAATATTCAATGTAGTTAATACCACTTACAAATATCTATAGTCCAGTCTCTTAGCAATTTCTATATAAAGCTGAATTTCACTTACAACTGGTAAATTATTAAAAACATTGCAAAATACAAAAGTTTCTTTGAAGTTATAAACAGAAGACAGTTATAAAGTTGTATGAGAAATCAACAAAATATTTACTGTAGAGTTTTCTAAACCTTCATTATTTTTATAGGGCAGAAAGTAATATAGATAGTTTTAAAGTTCTTATAGCAGTAGTCACTTGTTATTACTTTCTTGACCTGTTTTTCAGATGGTTGCCATATGTTTCCTTAGATACATAGGCATTTTATTTTATTTACTACTATGGCATATCAATTGTTTTGTAATGGAAAAATTTCTCTTAGAACATACCAGTACATTAGGTCCATTCAATGATCAAAAATATATGCCCCAAAATGTAAGATACTACATGGAAGTGGGTAATGTGGTTCACATGAATCAAGGCAGAATTTAAGGAGTGGGGTCCAAAGTAAACTGTTTTGAAATTCACAATTAGTCTGATATACAAATATCTGGTCCATTTCAGAATAAACGGTATAAACAGAACACTTTAGCACCCTGTGTATTTGATCTTTAATTTGTATCAATTTCTCAGACTTCTGTTTATTACATGAAATTTAACACTTTTGAAGAATGCAAGCAATATTTTTTGTTTTGCTTTGTTTCATTTTGTACAATGTTTCTCAGTTTGAGTTTGTCTGATGCTTCCTTGTGATAAGATCCAGGTTGTGTCTACTGGACCAATCCTATCTAATAAAAGGGTAATATGCAAATTAACTGTCACTCTGTCACAAAGATGGTGGTGCCCATAGCCACAAGATGACAACACCCAGTCCTCTCAGCCCCGCCGGAGTCCCCCAGTCCTGGGGGGTTGGCCTGGCGGAATGCTTGCTTCGTTGCCATGGCGATGAGGCAAGTGTTCCACCCCAGCCAGGAGAGCCTCTGGGCAGTGGGCATGGAGTGGCCGGGGGGGGGGGGGGGGGGGGGGGGGTGGTCGAGAGGGAAATGCTTGCGTCATCGCCCCAGAGATGAGACAAGGATTCTGCACAGGTCCGAGGATGGGCCTCTGGGCTGTGGAGAGCCTCTGGGCAGCGGTTTTGGAGCAGCCAGGCCCCACAGAGAGCTACTGGCACACGGATTCGTGCGCAGGGCTACTAGTCATGTATAAGTGTTGTATTGTGTCCTTCTTAGTGCATCTTATAAAAAAGCACAATATAGCTTTCACCCATTATTGGTGAATTTGACTTTGATAGCCTGATATAGATGGTGTTTTTCAGGTTTCTTCACTCTAATATCATTTTACCATTTCATTTATAATAGGCAAATAATTTTTGGGAAACACATGGGAATTATGTAAGTATCTTGTTCCTTGTCAAGCTTTGACTACTGGCTTTAGTATCCATTTCTGATTCTTTAATTATTCTGAATAGTTAAAAATAATTTATATATGAACTCCACCATTTCTTCTGCATTTATTGTTTGGCATTTCAATATATAAAAGAGAGAACTTTTCCTCTTTCTTTCTTCTTTCTTTCTTTCTTTCTTTCTTTCTTCCTCTCTTTTTCATTGTCTTCCTTCCTTTCTTCTTTTCTTTCTCTATTTCTTTCCATTTCTTTTTATTTCTGTCTTTATTTTTATTGATTTCAGAGAGAGGAAGAGAGAGGGAGAGAAATAGAAACATCAATGATGAGAGAGAATCATTAATGAGCTGCCTCCTGACACCCACACTGGGGATCAAGCCCACAATCGGGGCATGTGCCCTTGACCAGAATTGAACCCTGGACCCTTCACTTCGCAGGCTGAAACTCTATCCACTGGGCCAAACTAGTTATGGCTTTGTTTCTGTCTTTTAATATGCACACACTGAGCCCTAGCTGGTTTGGCTCAGTGGATAGAGCATTGGCCTTCGGACTGAATGGTCCTTGTTTCAATTCCAGACAAGGGCATGTACCTTGGTTTCTGGTTGGATCCCCAGTAGGAGGCATGCAGGAGGCAGCTGATCAATTTTTTTTCTCTCGTCGATGTTTCTAACTCTCTATTCCTCTCCCTTCCTCTTTGTAAAAATAAATAAATAAATAAGAAGAAGATTAAAAAATGCACACACTGATTTTATAATGTATTTCTCCATTAATTTTTGTGCTCAAATTACCCTAGACTTCAGTGGTGAACGTCCATTCAAGCTGCCTCCTTTATCCTGATGATACTTCTTTAAGCACTTCCTTAAAAGGTAATAATAAAGAGCCAGCCACTAAAATATATGTGGCAAGAAGATATTGAAGCCAGATAATAAATTTTAAAAAGATAGTCAAAAAGTGCTTACAGTAAGAAAAAATCTTGGTATTTTCAAGATATCACAAGAATTGAAGTGCTATTAAAAGACATCAATGAGGTGCTTAGAGAATAATAGAGAAATAGGGCCTTGAAGACTCTGAAAGAGTTGAATTTCATTCCAGTTGAAGTGAGAAGGAAATGGGAGCATTTAAACAGTTGAAAAAATATTATCAGATTGACCTCCTGAGGGATCACTCTGACTGCTACCTGGAAATATGAAAATGAGATAAGAGTGAAAAAAGGAGAACAATGAAGGTGCTATTGCTGAAGCTTAGGGATGTAGCATGGTGGTTTGGACTAGAGGGGTATCAGTGAAGTGGGAAAGAATGTTAAATTCAGGATCTATTTTATAAGTATACCCAATAATGGCTTTACTGAACTGGAGGATGTAGGGGGTGAGGGAAAGGGGGGATTAAAAATAAGCCTTAAAAATTTGACCTGAGTTACTAGTTGTGTGATTCTGCCAATACAATGAAGATTACTTCTGAAGGAATAAGCCTTTTTGAGGATGGATTCAGAAATTCTACGTGGGGAAGGTTTAAATTTGAAGTACTTAAGTATAAATGTTAGGTTTGGGATATAGCAATCTGAGGCACAAGGCAGTGTTAGTGGTAGGATTATAAACTTGAGAAATACAACCTGTATGTATTATTTAAATTGGGGAACTAGATTAACTATGAGAAAGTTATGCTATCTCTAAAAAACAGTAAATATTTGCTCATTACCATGAAAGTGTCAAATTGTTATTATTTGCTTGATAAGGTGATCCTTAACTAAGTCAATAATAATAATAAAAAAATTGACTCTGTTACATTTAAACCCATATTAAGTCCTTTTTAAATTCGTTCTCAAGACTGCTCTTGTCTGATATGCCTTCTGATCTGAGAGTTGGAATGTAGTGGTGGGGGGGGTGCATCCTCATAGTACTGTAGGCATGTCATTTGGTTCTTGTCTAAGGTGTGTCCCTATCCTCTGTCTCTTGACTCAACCTCTGTTCTCCTGCATCTTTTGTTTTGTAAGTAGGTCCAGTCTATGTTTTGTAACTAGTCCTTCTGGTCCTCTAGAGGCGTGGTAGCGGTATTGGCTGAGGCATGGTCATCCCCCTGATCATTTAGCAATTGTGCCAATACCTAAGCTTGACTGTGGATCTTGCCTCTGCTGTGTGAGCGACTTTCTTCCTGACACCAGACCTCTTCCAAGTCATTGTTTCTCAAAGAATATCTGATTCCTCACTCTTGGGAATAAAGAAATCTCACCTGCTTTTACTGCAGGGACTGATGTGCACTCTTCCCTGTGCGGAAGCCTGGGGGTCCAACTCTAAGTCTTTCTCCAGCCATGGCAACGGGACTTGTCCGTGTTGTGGTAAATTCCTCCACTTTAAAGCTGGAATTTCCCCTAACTCTTGTCTAACTCTTAGGTTAATCCTACAAATTTTGGTTATCAATATGTAAAAACCCAGCTCTAGAATGTCCAAGAAATCCTTCTTACTGAATTTGAAAATGTGGCTGAAAACTTAGCAGTTGAGATTTTCTAAAAGTCTAGTGTGTGACTCAGAGATGCGCTGTCAGATTCTTCTTCAAGGACAGACTTACAGCCACAGCTGTCAGCAGCTGCCTCATCATCATCATCATGGGTTGGCCTGTGTACAAACCATTGTGAGGGCTTTATAGTCACAGCTCCCTAGTGGTTGACCTATCCTAGGCTTTCTTTGACCTTCATGGCAAATCCACTGCTCCCTCTGCCTGATCCTGCTTCTGATCGCTCTTTTCCACAGGTGTGAATCCCTAATAAATTTCTCACATGCTAAACTCTCTTTCTCAACATCTGCTTCCAAAGAACTCTACCTGGGACATTTAGTTTGAAGTTCAAAGCTAAGCACTGATTTATTTATTTATTTTTTTGTAGGCAGTACCTGCCAGCCTCATCTATGGCAATAAACCTAATCCCCCTGGCCCATCCTTAATCGCAAGATGATTTCAGGGAGAAAACATGGATGTTTTTAAATGAAAAGTACTTTGGATGATATTTCAAAGCCTTAGCCTTTCCACTCCTTTATTCAGCTACATTGACCTCAAGGGGATTGAGTCTGAGCTATGAGTTTTCTTCATGAAACTTCTGTGGTAATTAGTGACTTTCAGGAGCAGATGAGAATCAAAATAACAGAATGTAAATGTGTTCAGCCATGTTCCTCATAGCCTTAGCACACCAAAATCCATAGCTAAGACAACTTTTGATCATTTCACTTAACCTTTTCCCCAATCATGTATTAATAATGAAGCATAGTAGTAAAATTTCAGCAATCATGACATTTCCCCTCCATACCCAAAGATTATTTCCCTGGAGAAACAAGGGTAGGTTTTTATGATTCCCTTTCATTTACTTGTTCTGAGTGCCAAGATCTTGGGCTGATTTCTGCTTTTCTGCATGTAAATTCTCCAGTGTTTGGGTGATGCAGCACCCATGATGCATCCTACCAGGAGGAGCTGCAGAAGTCAGTGACACCTCATGCTTCCAGCACTGCCAGGGAATGACAGTTTCATGTCATGAATTATCCAGATTGCTGAAGGAATATTTCCAAGTGTTAGAATTTGTTAAATCATCTTAGATGAAAACAACTCTAAAAAGCATTGTGGACTTTTTCTCTCTCTCTCTAGTCTAGACCAATGCTCATGGTTTGGTGTAGGTGCAACATTAGAAGGATAATGATAGTCAGGATTTTCAGACTATCTGCTCAAACCTAAGCCATCCCAGGACTGTCTACCTAGTCTTAAACTCCTTAATGCTCTTATTTTATATGACCACACAGTTCTGTTTTCTGATCAAATGTAAGTCTATTTTTTAATTTTAATTAATGTATTTTGACATACAAGAAGCTGTGTATATTTAATGTATGCAACTGAACAAGTTTGGAGATACATATACACATGTGAAACCATCATCATGAGCCCTGCCATTAACATATCACCTCCTCCAAAAGCTTCCTCTCACCCTCTTATTTATCACTTTTATCATTTTTTGGTATAAAAACATTTAGCATTTTATCCATTTAGCACTAAGTATCCACTATAGTATAGTTAATTATAGGACCTATGACATATATCTCTAGGACATTCGTTTTGCATAACCAAACTTTTTATCCTTTTACTAATATTTCCCCATTTTCTGCCCCCCACAAGCCTTGGCAACCCCCAATTTTACTCTCAAATCCTCTGAGTTTGACTATTTTATAATCCTCATGTAAGTTATATTATGCAGCATTTTTTCTTCTGTGTCTGAGTTATTGCACTTAGCATAATATCCTCCAGGTTCATCCATTTTATCACAGTGGTAGGATTTTCTTATTTTTTAAGGCTGAATAATATTCCTTTGTATGTATATGAATACTATAGTTTTTTTATTCACCTATCAGTTGATGAACGTTTAAGTTTTTTCCATGTCTTGGATACCATGAATAAGGAAACAGATAAGCATAATGTGCAAAATGTTTTAAAATGATTTAGACTTGTATGTATGCCTTTCTTTGATCAGGTTATTTCTGATTTCTAGCTTTTCCTATAGTTGATAAGCACATCACTCTAACAGCTTCTCTAATACTAAGTTCAACCTTCCTTCACCACTCCCTCCATGCCCTTTCCTATCTACCCCAACATCATAGGAATGGGGCACTGCCAGTTGACACTCATCAACAAGTCATTTACCAGATATCCATATGCTTCTAACTATTGTTATTGGATCTACTCTCCGGTCTCCCAATTCCCATGATTTTATCATTTTATGATTTTTCTGATAATCGGTAAAGTTTCAGGAAAGCAAAATTTAGATGCTCCATCTTCCATACTTTAATTTTCTCTCATGTAACTATCTTTTTTTATTCTGTATTGTTTAAAGTATTACATATAGTATTACATATGTCTCCTTTTTCCCCATTGGCCTCACTCACCCCTCAGCACATGCCCCCAACCCCCTAGTGTCTGTGTCCATTGGTTATGCTTATATGCAAGCATACAAGTCCTTCGGTTGATCTCTTACCCTACCCTCCCCTGCCTTCGTTTGACATGTTGCACTTTATTACTCCCTGGATCAATGGGTTCTTATATCATATTTTCTTACACTTTACTCCCCACAGTGTACCTTTCTAGTTCTGTGAGTTTGGGAGCAAAAGCAACAGGACAAAATAAAACAATAATATAAAACCATGTGAGGGCAAAAGTCACATCTCTAGAATAATGTAACTGGATGCCAAGATGGTCCACATCTATTCACATGCCTACTTCTGCCACTCTGGTATGTGTTACTTTATATACTTGAGGGTTTATGTACTCTTGTTTTCAGCATGGCTGACTTCTAGACGTTTCTGATTCTGCATTCTTTATCGAGGGACTCTTTATTCTCAAATTTTATTTATACCCATTTTTAACTCTGGAGCCTAAGGTATACATTTCTTTACATAAGCTTGCTGTGGACATTCACGCTTTGTAAACTTCATTTCTCTGAAGTTCTAGCATGTAAACCAGGCTGTAGTACACTCTAGAATTTGTCTAGTAATATCCTGTAGTTCTCTTTTCTTAGACTTTCAATTATTTTTTTCTGTTGTGTGGCTTAAAGACAAGTCTTAAGTCTTCAGTTCTTCAAATACTCCCAATATTGGTTGATGATTATCTTTTATTTCTTGATTGATCACCTTGAACACACCACATAGGTGCCATGCTCATTATTCTGTCCAACTTCCAGTACTAGTTAAGTCTGGCCATTTTATCCCTCTAATTTTGTTTGGTGTGTTTTTTCCTTTTTTTTTCACTAATTTCACACTTAGGTGTTTTGTGGTAGTTGTTTTGTTTGTTTTATTTTTGTCTACAGTTTTTGCAGGGCATGCAGCTTTTGGGCATAATTTTTAGAGAAAATGGCCCTTATAAAAACATATTGCCCTTTGTTCATGATAATGTATTGGATTGGTTTTCAAAAAAAAGCCTTTTTTTTGTTTAAACCCATTTCTCATTTAATTAATCATTTTTTCTTCGTATTTAGACCCAAATGGTACAAAGTGTAAAAGCATGTAGGATGCAAGACATTAACCTTCCCTATTTGTCATCGTTGTCTTCCAAAGCACTAGAATAAAAGGATTACATATATTTA
>NW_005371541.1:2213694-2243011 GCF_000412655.1 Myotis brandtii
TTTTCTTTCTTTCTTTCTTTCTTTCTTTCTTTCTTTCTTTCTCTCTTTTTCATTGTCTTCCTTCCTTTCTTCTTTTCTTTCTCTATTTCTTTCCATTTCTTTTTATTTCTGTCTTTATTTTTATTGATTTCAGAGAGAGGAAGAGAGAGGGAGAGAAATAGAAACATCAATGATGAGAGAGAATCATTAATGAGCTGCCTCCTGACACCCACACTGGGGATCAAGCCCACAATCGGGGCATGTGCCCTTGACCAGAATTGAACCCTGGACCCTTCACTTCGCAGGCTGAAACTCTATCCACTGGGCCAAACTAGTTATGGCTTTGTTTCTGTCTTTTAATATGCACACACTGAGCCCTAGCTGGTTTGGCTCAGTGGATAGAGCATTGGCCTTCGGACTGAATGGTCCTTGTTTCAATTCCAGACAAGGGCATGTACCTTGGTTTCTGGTTGGATCCCCAGTAGGAGGCATGCAGGAGGCAGCTGATCAATTTTTTTTCTCTCGTCGATGTTTCTAACTCTCTATTCCTCTCCCTTCCTCTTTGTAAAAATAAATAAATAAATAAGAAGAAGATTAAAAAATGCACACACTGATTTTATAATGTATTTCTCCATTAATTTTTGTGCTCAAATTACCCTAGACTTCAGTGGTGAACGTCCATTCAAGCTGCCTCCTTTATCCTGATGATACTTCTTTAAGCACTTCCTTAAAAGGTAATAATAAAGAGCCAGCCACTAAAATATATGTGGCAAGAAGATATTGAAGCCAGATAATAAATTTTAAAAAGATAGTCAAAAAGTGCTTACAGTAAGAAAAAATCTTGGTATTTTCAAGATATCACAAGAATTGAAGTGCTATTAAAAGACATCAATGAGGTGCTTAGAGAATAATAGAGAAATAGGGCCTTGAAGACTCTGAAAGAGTTGAATTTCATTCCAGTTGAAGTGAGAAGGAAATGGGAGCATTTAAACAGTTGAAAAAATATTATCAGATTGACCTCCTGAGGGATCACTCTGACTGCTACCTGGAAATATGAAAATGAGATAAGAGTGAAAAAAGGAGAACAATGAAGGTGCTATTGCTGAAGCTTAGGGATGTAGCATGGTGGTTTGGACTAGAGGGGTATCAGTGAAGTGGGAAAGAATGTTAAATTCAGGATCTATTTTATAAGTATACCCAATAATGGCTTTACTGAACTGGAGGATGTAGGGGGTGAGGGAAAGGGGGGATTAAAAATAAGCCTTAAAAATTTGACCTGAGTTACTAGTTGTGTGATTCTGCCAATACAATGAAGATTACTTCTGAAGGAATAAGCCTTTTTGAGGATGGATTCAGAAATTCTACGTGGGGAAGGTTTAAATTTGAAGTACTTAAGTATAAATGTTAGGTTTGGGATATAGCAATCTGAGGCACAAGGCAGTGTTAGTGGTAGGATTATAAACTTGAGAAATACAACCTGTATGTATTATTTAAATTGGGGAACTAGATTAACTATGAGAAAGTTATGCTATCTCTAAAAAACAGTAAATATTTGCTCATTACCATGAAAGTGTCAAATTGTTATTATTTGCTTGATAAGGTGATCCTTAACTAAGTCAATAATAATAATAAAAAAATTGACTCTGTTACATTTAAACCCATATTAAGTCCTTTTTAAATTCGTTCTCAAGACTGCTCTTGTCTGATATGCCTTCTGATCTGAGAGTTGGAATGTAGTGGTGGGGGGGGTGCATCCTCATAGTACTGTAGGCATGTCATTTGGTTCTTGTCTAAGGTGTGTCCCTATCCTCTGTCTCTTGACTCAACCTCTGTTGTCCTGCATCTTTTGTTTTGTAAGTAGGTCCAGTCTATGTTTTGTAACTAGTCCTTCTGGTCCTCTAGAGGCGTGGTAGCGGTATTGGCTGAGGCATGGTCATCCCCCTGATCATTTAGCAATTGTGCCAATACCTAAGCTTGACTGTGGATCTTGCCTCTGCTGTGTGAGCGACTTTCTTCCTGACACCAGACCTCTTCCAAGTCATTGTTTCTCAAAGAATATCTGATTCCTCACTCTTGGGAATAAAGAAATCTCACCTGCTTTTACTGCAGGGACTGATGTGCACTCTTCCCTGTGCGGAAGCCTGGGGGTCCAACTCTAAGTCTTTCTCCAGCCATGGCAACGGGACTTGTCCGTGTTGTGGTAAATTCCTCCACTTTAAAGCTGGAATTTCCCCTAACTCTTGTCTAACTCTTAGGTTAATCCTACAAATTTTGGTTATCAATATGTAAAAACCCAGCTCTAGAATGTCCAAGAAATCCTTCTTACTGAATTTGAAAATGTGGCTGAAAACTTAGCAGTTGAGATTTTCTAAAAGTCTAGTGTGTGACTCAGAGATGCGCTGTCAGATTCTTCTTCAAGGACAGACTTACAGCCACAGCTGTCAGCAGCTGCCTCATCATCATCATCATGGGTTGGCCTGTGTACAAACCATTGTGAGGGCTTTATAGTCACAGCTCCCTAGTGGTTGACCTATCCTAGGCTTTCTTTGACCTTCATGGCAAATCCACTGCTCCCTCTGCCTGATCCTGCTTCTGATCGCTCTTTTCCACAGGTGTGAATCCCTAATAAATTTCTCACATGCTAAACTCTCTTTCTCAACATCTGCTTCCAAAGAACTCTACCTGGGACATTTAGTTTGAAGTTCAAAGCTAAGCACTGATTTATTTATTTATTTTTTTGTAGGCAGTACCTGCCAGCCTCATCTATGGCAATAAACCTAATCCCCCTGGCCCATCCTTAATTGCAAGATGATTTCAGGGAGAAAACATGGATGTTTTTAAATGAAAAGTACTTTGGATGATATTTCAAAGCCTTAGCCTTTCCACTCCTTTATTCAGCTACATTGACCTCAAGGGGATTGAGTCTGAGCTATGAGTTTTCTTCATGAAACTTCTGTGGTAATTAGTGACTTTCAGGAGCAGATGAGAATCAAAATAACAGAATGTAAATGTGTTCAGCCATGTTCCTCATAGCCTTAGCACACCAAAATCCATAGCTAAGACAACTTTTGATCATTTCACTTAACCTTTTCCCCAATCATGTATTAATAATGAAGCATAGTAGTAAAATTTCAGCAATCATGACATTTCCCCTCCATACCCAAAGATTATTTCCCTGGAGAAACAAGGGTAGGTTTTTATGATTCCCTTTCATTTACTTGTTCTGAGTGCCAAGATCTTGGGCTGATTTCTGCTTTTCTGCATGTAAATTCTCCAGTGTTTGGGTGATGCAGCACCCATGATGCATCCTACCAGGAGGAGCTGCAGAAGTCAGTGACACCTCATGCTTCCAGCACTGCCAGGGAATGACAGTTTCATGTCATGAATTATCCAGATTGCTGAAGGAATATTTCCAAGTGTTAGAATTTGTTAAATCATCTTAGATGAAAACAACTCTAAAAAGCATTGTGGACTTTTTCTCTCTCTCTCTAGTCTAGACCAATGCTCATGGTTTGGTGTAGGTGCAACATTAGAAGGATAATGATAGTCAGGATTTTCAGACTATCTGCTCAAACCTAAGCCATCCCAGGACTGTCTACCTAGTCTTAAACTCCTTAATGCTCTTATTTTATATGACCACACAGTTCTGTTTTCTGATCAAATGTAAGTCTATTTTTTAATTTTAATTAATGTATTTTGACATACAAGAAGCTGTGTATATTTAATGTATGCAACTGAACAAGTTTGGAGATACATATACACATGTGAAACCATCATCATGAGCCCTGCCATTAACATATCACCTCCTCCAAAAGCTTCCTCTCACCCTCTTATTTATCACTTTTATCATTTTTTGGTATAAAAACATTTAGCATTTTATCCATTTAGCACTAAGTATCCACTATAGTATAGTTAATTATAGGACCTATGACATATATCTCTAGGACATTCGTTTTGCATAACCAAACTTTTTATCCTTTTACTAATATTTCCCCATTTTCTGCCCCCCACAAGCCTTGGCAACCCCCAATTTTACTCTCAAATCCTCTGAGTTTGACTATTTTATAATCCTCATGTAAGTTATATTATGCAGCATTTTTTCTTCTGTGTCTGAGTTATTGCACTTAGCATAATATCCTCCAGGTTCATCCATTTTATCACAGTGGTAGGATTTTCTTATTTTTTAAGGCTGAATAATATTCCTTTGTATGTATATGAATACTATAGTTTTTTTATTCACCTATCAGTTGATGAACGTTTAAGTTTTTTCCATGTCTTGGATACCATGAATAAGGAAACAGATAAGCATAATGTGCAAAATGTTTTAAAATGATTTAGACTTGTATGTATGCCTTTCTTTGATCAGGTTATTTCTGATTTCTAGCTTTTCCTATAGTTGATAAGCACATCACTCTAACAGCTTCTCTAATACTAAGTTCAACCTTCCTTCACCACTCCCTCCATGCCCTTTCCTATCTACCCCAACATCATAGGAATGGGGCACTGCCAGTTGACACTCATCAACAAGTCATTTACCAGATATCCATATGCTTCTAACTATTGTTATTGGATCTACTCTCCGGTCTCCCAATTCCCATGATTTTATCATTTTATGATTTTTCTGATAATCGGTAAAGTTTCAGGAAAGCAAAATTTAGATGCTCCATCTTCCATACTTTAATTTTCTCTCATGTAACTATCTTTTTTTATTCTGTATTGTTTAAAGTATTACATATAGTATTACATATGTCTCCTTTTTCCCCATTGGCCTCACTCACCCCTCAGCACATGCCCCCAACCCCCTAGTGTCTGTGTCCATTGGTTATGCTTATATGCAAGCATACAAGTCCTTTGGTTGATCTCTTACCCTACCCTCCCCTGCCTTCTTTTGACATGTTGCACTTTATTACTCCCTGGATCAATGGGTTCTTATATCATATTTTCTTACACTTTACTCCCCACAGTGTACCTTTCTAGTTCTGTTAGTTTTGGAGCAAAAGCAACAGGACAAAAGAAAACAATAATATAAAACCATATGAGGGCAAAAGTCACATCTCTAGAATAATTTAACTAGATGCCAAGATGGTCCACATCTATTCACATGCCTACTTCTGCCACTCTGGTATGTGTTATTTTATATACTTGAGGGTTTATGTACTCTTGTTTTCAGCATGGCTGACTTCTAGACGTTTCTGATTCTGCATTCTTTATCGAGGGACTCTTTATTCTCAAATTTTATTTATACCCATTTTTAACTCTGGAGCCTAAGGTATACATTTCTTTACATAAGCTTGCTGTGGACATTCACGCTTTGTAAACTTCATTTCTCTGAAGTTCTAGCATGTAAACCAGGCTGTAGTACACTCTAGAATTTGTCTAGTAATATCCTGTAGTTCTCTTTTCTTAGACTTTCAATTATTTTTTTCTGTTGTGTGGCTTAAAGACAAGTCTTAAGTCTTCAGTTCTTCAAATACTCCCAATATTGGTTGATGATTATCTTTTATTTCTTGATTGATCACCTTGAACACACCACATAGGTGCCATGCTCATTATTCTGTCCAACTTCCAGTACTAGTTAAGTCTGGCCATTTTATCCCTCTAATTTTGTTTGGTGTGTTTTTTCCTTTTTTTTTCACTAATTTCACACTTAGGTGTTTTGTGGTAGTTGTTTTGTTTGTTTTATTTTTGTCTACAGTTTTTGCAAGGCATGCAGCTTTGGGGCATAATTTTTAGAGAAAATGGCCCTTATAAAAACATATTGCCCTTTGTTCATGATAATGTATTGGATTGGTTTTCAAAAAAAAGCCTTTTTTTTGTTTAAACCCATTTCTCATTTAATTAATCATTTTTTCTTCGTATTTAGACCCAAATGGTACAAAGTGTAAAAGCATGTAGGATGCAAGACATTAACCTTCCCTATTTGTCATTGTTGTCTTCCAAAGCACTAGAATAAAAGGATTACATATATTTATTCCATTTTGAGTAATAAACAAGAGTTCAGGGTCTATTGTGCATGAGTTATCACTCCAGGTCCTGGGAATTCAAAGAGAAAACACATCGTTTCCTCTGAAGGAAGATCACTGTGCAGAAGGGAAAGAAGGTGAGACAATTATTGCCATAGACAGCGTAACGATCCTTGTAGAGGTGGGAACAATTAGTAGGTAGGTCTGGTATTGGAGGGTCGTCTGCATCAGAAGATGAATGTCTCCTTATTCTTTCTGAATGTACTGCCACTTGCTCTCATTCCATTTTGCCTTTTTGTTGAAAGATCAGAGTTTCTGACTAAAAAGAAGTGCTTGCTTCTAACTCAGCGATCCAAACAGCGCCATCTCAACCAAGTCACAAATGTAGTTATGAGTGCTTTTGTTCCCCTCTCCTTCTAATTTTCATTTACTGGGTAGCAGCGTCAATGCAACAGCAAGCTCACAGCTTGGGTGGACGTTTTGCCTTCTGCCACCCCCAAGGCTTGCCTGATTTCAACACGCTTTTCCATTTGTTATTTGTTCAGGAAATGGATGTCCCACAAGCTACGTGTCGCAAAATGAAAGCCCATTATACTCTTTTATGATAAGAAGTAAACAATGCTTACCATGTTTCATATTCATCGGAATAATTTCCTTATGTTTCCATCATTTGGCCACGGGGGATTTCTTTCACGCTGAATCCTGTTCCCTGGCTTCGCAAACACTGTCTAGCTCCCGGACCCTTCTGACCTCAGCAGTCTGTTCCGTCGCGGCTGAAGCAGTGCTTTTCAAGGAAGAAAATATGTTCTGGTTTACTCTTTCACTGTTCCTTGTATGAAGTTCTAATTATACATAATGGAAATTATACACATATACAGTAGGGGAAAAGAACTTTCGCAACTATCATCTGTTTCTTTTCTATCCTCTTGTCAGTCTAACAAACATGTTTTCAGAATGCGAACTTAGTGCTAATTAGATGCTAGCAAAGACTGCAGGATGTTGCCAGTTCAGTTCCATTGACCTCTCCTGTGGGGAGGTTTGGAGGCAGTTTTATCTTTTAAAAATCCAGCACACCACGTGGTAAGCAGCTTAATTTTGGGGAAACATCCAGAATGGATCTTGTCTTCTCCAAGAGGCTTTGAAAAATGATTTACTCCACCCATCACTTTATCCTTGATATTTCAAGATTCTTTGCTATTTAAAACACTTTGTATGTGATGCACACTGCATATTGAAAATGCAAGCCCTTAACGATAGAAGTTACTACCAAATAACTTAGAAATGTCAGTGGCATAATACGACTATTCTTTGGCAGATCTTTTCATAATGAATATATGTGAATTGGTTACCTTATTGGCAGGGCCTGAAAAAGACTACAATTTCGAGGTTAGACATGTCTTGCATTGTAGACTTTGGAATAGCATGCGGTGAGGTGAACAGTTTATTATGAGGTTTTAACAGAGTTATTAAGCATTCAGAAGACTGATTCCTTTCATGCCCTTGATAATAAATTCACTTTTCTCATGAAGTCAATTCACTGGAGATTCATCGTCTCCTCGTAAACCTGGTAGTAAATGTTAACCTCAGATTTCAAACGCTATAGTACCTTTTATGATAATAAATATTGTCCCTTTGGGATTGTGAATTTGGTGATCATACATAGTGCTCCAGTTAGAGACCTGACCGCCCACATACATTAGATGAAGGTCTTGCGAGAGTGTTTGATTACTTAAATGTATCAAGATTATTTTTAACTCCACATATTCACCCTGCATTTCTGTGCTTGTGGATGGAGTTTTTCTTACCCTCAATATGATTAACTCTTAAAGTTAGTCATGGTTGAAAAAAAAAAATTGGAGTATGGCCTTTGCTGTTTCATGAATTGAGGCTCAACTTGACTGTGGAATATTTTAACACCTAATAAATGCTGGGGACATTTAAGAGTATTTTCATTTGAAATAAAGTCTTTGTTTTCTTTTTCTTATTTCTTAAAATAATGTCACAATTTTGAATTCCAATACAAAACCGGAAGCTTCAGATGAACTTTTTGGTTAAGGTGGCAAGGAGGTAGTAACCAAACAATGCCTGGGTAACATTCTTTTACCAGCTAAGACTTCCATGTATGTGCCTACATCAAAGAAATTAATATATAGTCTATGTCATTCAAAAGGAATCCTTTTAATGCTGATAATATTCATAAAGTGTACAAAACAAGTGCCCTAAAATTTACTACATGCATGACCTAACTAATAAATAAGCAATTATAAAATGTGAGAAATAAAATTCAACTCAAAATATACCTTGAATACTTAGCATATGCAACCACCGATGAAATGTTGTATCAGAGTGAAATCAAAGGTGACCCAATATGTCAGAATAGCCTAAACAATGAAAAGGATGGGATTTGATGAAAACACACAAACTAAAATTTAAAAAAAAGGCAATAAAATACGGGTTTTTTTCTTGCTCTTTCTTTTGTCTCAGGTAGATTTCCAGGGGGACTCTATGTGTCATACCCAGTCAGGGACTTCTGATTGCTAATCCATCCCCACAGAACCGTCCATGACAGCAGGGGAAGAGAGGGCTGGAGCGTCTTATCCGTGTGATTAAATACTCTGGCCCAGAAATGACATATGTCATTTCCACCTAAAACTCACTGGCTAAAATAATCCCATGGCCACTCCTAACTTAATAGGAACAGGGACATTCAATCTTCTTATGAACTGAGAAGGAGAAAAACTCCAGTGAGCACTGGGAACATCTGCCATACACACAGAATCAATCGCCTCCATCCTGAAGGTTAATCGATACAGGCAAACAGGGACATGAAAGCAATCACTAAGTCATTCATGTGAGGATGCACTTTTTAATGCTAGTAAAAGGTACAAGGGGACAGTTCCCTTCAAATTAACCCTCCCAAAAGATAACAATTTTACTAGAAAAGGCAAGCTCGAGGTAAAAATACACATTCCAGGTGGAGACAAAGATTGTTTGAATTTTCATGGTCTTATTGTTGTCTGGGAGACGTATCTTTATTCCTTACTAAGGAAAACACTCAGCCACTCCACTGCACCTCTTTTGTTTAAAAGTTGATCTTCTTTGCTGGCATCAATGGTATCCTAGTATTTTACTTCATCAAAAGTGATGTACAATTCTCATGTAGAATGCATATTTCAGACAGCAGCTTTTGGATGAAACAAATATTGGGGAATCAATAAACTATAATTGGGTACTGAAAATGCAAAAATGTTGGGAATCTTTATGGCCATGGTTCTATTGTGTTGTTAGTCATTTTCTAGAAATTAAAACTATTGAGATGGATAGTAAAGAATTTTAGCACAAACTGAATCAGACTCACTGCAAGCAATATAACTTACCGCCAGTATATAAACTGTATGATTTTTCTCTTCAAGAGATCAGCATTTCCTTTTCGGTATCTTATTAGCAAAAAATATAAATGATGTACATTTGACTTCAGAGACTGAATGTTAGTCTAGGAAGTGTCTAGGGAGAGACACTGCCTTTGGCATCACAAAGCAGCAGAGCAAGAGAGAAAATCTGAAATATGGTGAACAGGGCTGTGGCCAGCTATATGAAGTATCACATTTGGAGTGTAAGATGCAGTCAGAAATGATTGCAGAAGAATGATGGGAAGGCCCCACAGTGTGGGGTGTAAGAGTATGGACTGTAAGTTTGTTTCTCAGCTGTACTGATTCTTTCTGTCTCACTTCCTTCATCTATAAAATGAGGACAGAATGATGGTCAAAACCAGGAGTGAGGACAGGCAGTATTATGTAAAACCACCTGCAGGCTATGGTGCTTTCAAGTTCAATGGTATAGAACCAATCTCCAGAAATCTATGTCATGTTGCTCCTTGCTGCCTAGAATGTTTCCACATTAAGCTTAAGACTTTAATACCCATTAGGATGTCCTTCTCTGCTAGGAAATAAAATCATTATTAGTCACTGATAAATGAGTCTTTCACTTTCATGAGAGGGATTTAGGTAAGGATAGAACAAAAGACACAGGACATAGAGGATGAGAGAAACGTTCAGGGCAAATGCTACTAAAAATAGGAATAAGATAAAACAAACAAATGAAATCCAACGGTCTCAAGAGAAGACTTGGTGCAAGTTAGAAAATGAGGCTAAGAGTACAAATTTTGCTAACAGACCAGCTATTCTGAAGGCAATTGAGATGAAACAGTTCAACTGTAGCATAAGATGCCAGACTGGTATTTTTATGCATTGCTAGCCAGGTAACTATTTTTAGACTATTATATTTTTTCTGCTTACTCATTATTATAAATATTATTGTTATGAATCTCCTGGTGTACAAAGCTTGTTTGCCTGCATTCATGATTATTGTCTTAGGATGGATGGTTACTTTTTCTCTTATTGCCCTCTTGGGCTGATGTATAACATAAACATATTTCTCTACTGCACCCTTTCCCTCTGAGTGATGTAATTATTCTGCACTAATGTGAGTTTGGGGGCCTCTATGTGCTTCCATCTTCCAATCTTCATGATCCAGGGTCACAGAGCCTCCCTGATGGGGTCTGTGGGGTCTCCCTCACATGACCATAGAGCAGAGGAGTTAGACCTCAGATCAGGAGCAGGCTTTCATTTGACTTTTTACTTGGTGTGTGTGATATTTCAAACAACCACATTATGAGATACATATGAATCTTGATTTGCTAAAATATTCTTGGCACTGAGGTTGCTTTATGCATTTGTGTTATCTTGCTTGACACCTGTAGACATTGGAATTTCTGACCTTCCTGACAGTAAACTTACCATTACGGCACCTACTCATGGTTCTGTTGTGCACAGACTAAACTGTGTCATGAGAATGGCGGACATACTTGCTTTATCTATCACTGAATGCCATCTATAGTACAATATCTAGCACATGATGAAAACTAAATAAATATTTGTTGAATAATTTATTAATTAATCCAGGCTGATTCCTCTTTATTTCTGCTATATATCTGTTCTTAAATTCTGGACAGATGTGTGTATGTTTCCTATTTTAATCCTCATAAGTATAAATAAAAAGTAGAAGAAAGGATCCTAGGTACCTATGATTTTTTTTGCCATCATATTGCACAGAAAGCTCTTATAAGATGCTAAATTATAGTGGAAGTAATGTTATGCTTAAAAATGTGCTGAGTCTGGCTGGCATGGCTCAATAGTTGAGTGTCCATTTATGAAGCAGGAGGTCACAGTTTTATTTCCGGTCAGGGCACATGCCCTGGCTGTAGGCTCCTGGAAGTAATGTTATGCTTAAAAATGTGCCGAGTCTGGCTGGCATGGCTCAATAGTTGAGTGTCCATCTATGAACCAGGAGGCCACAGTTTTATTTCCGGTCAGGGTACATGCCCTGGCTATAGGCTCCATCCCCAGTGGGGGGGCATGTAGGAGGCAACTGGTCAATGATGCTTTCTCATCATTAGTGTTTCTATCTCCCTCTGCCATCTCTCTGGAATTAGTAAAAATATATATTTTTAAATGTGCTAAAATGTTCCAAATTAACCCAATGAATTCCTTTCTAACTTATACTCACTGCAGTCATTATTACCTTTGGGATCATGGTCCCATAGAGCCTGCGTAACAATCTCTTCTCCATTGCTATCTGAAAACACTAACTCCTCAGGGGTTGTTCCAGTCATGCAGATATTACCTTAAAATATCCAATTTCTTCTTATCTGGCTTCCCCAGACATATTTTTTTTCCTCAACTAGATTAATTTTCCCATCCCTTCTCACTGAGCTAACTTCTAAGTACTATTTACAACTTGGTGTAGGTAACATATCACCTGAGGAAACCTCCTTGAACCCAAAAGCTAGCTAACTTTCTAACTGCTGAATCTCCCAACAGTCACACTGCACACACTAATTTTCACTTTTATATGTATTTGTTTTCCTTCCCAGTTGACCTAAATGAGTAATGAGGGTGTTAGCACCTAGCATAGCACCTGATATTTATAGTTCCAATAAATATCAAATGACAATGGATGAGGCACATTGATGTTCTATGTTGTATTACCTCCAGAGGCACATTATCACTTAATTCAAATGTCCATCCTGTGATTTATGATCATTGTTAATCAATGCCATTCTATTGGGTAAAGGCTACATGTGAAGTTAGATTGTCCCTGAGAAAATATTAATATCTAGGTATGCAATTGGTAAAATGAAATACCGAATCCACACTGATATATGTGCAGGTAGATTTTGAATTAGATTGTTTAATTGAAACTATAGAACGATTCTTTAGGTAATTCTTTTTCCCCCCAGCTTTTATATTTAGTCGTTATTGACATATAACATATGTAAGCTTAAAGTATACATGTGATGGTTTGACACACATATATATTGCAAAATAATAAGGTTAGTGAACACCTTCATCCTTAACATAATTACTACTTTTAATAGCATTGATAATTATAGTTACCATGTTGTACATTCAATCCCCTGAATTTATTCTCTTATAGCTAGAAGTGTGTGCACTTTGGCCAATATTTCCCCATTCCCCACATCTCCCAGCCCCTGGCACCAACAATGTACTTTATATTTCTAGGAGTTTGTCTTTTTTAGATTCCACATATAAGTGAAAACACACAGTATTTGTCTTTCTCTGTCTGACTTATTTCATGTAGCATAAGTCCCCAAGGTCCGTCCATGCTTTGCAAAAGGTAGGATTTTCTTCTTTTTTTAGTGGCTGAATTATATATATAAAGAGATACATATATGTCACATTTTCTTTATCTGTATCTGTTCATCTGTTGATGGACACTTAGTTTGTTCTCATGCCCTGGCGACTAAGAATAATGCTGCAATGAACAAGGGAGTTCAGTTGCCTCCCTGAGACAGTGATTCATTTTAGAAATAAAATTGCTAGATCATATAGTGTATCTAATTAAAAATGTTTAAGAATCTCATACTGTTTTCCATAGTGACAATACCAATATGCATCCTCACCAATAGTGCAGAAGGATCCCCCTTTTCCACATCCTCACCAATATCTGTTGTCCCTTGCCTTTTTAATAATTGCTCAAAAGGTGTCAGATGATATCTCATTATGGTTTTACTTTGCATTTCCCTGATGATGAGTGATATTCAGCATCTTTTCTTGTGCTATTTGACCACTTGTTCACTGCCTATTTTTTAAATCAGTTTTTGTTTTTCTGCATTTGAGTTGCATGCTATTTATTTAATTTTAGAGATAAAATTGCTGGATCATATAGTGTATCTAATTAAAAATTTTTAAGAATCTCATACTGTTTTCCATAGTGACAATACCAATATGCATTCTCACCAATAGTGCAGAAGGGTCCCCCTTTTCCACATCCTCACCAATATTTGTTGTCCCTTGCCTTTTTAATAATTGCTCAAAAGATATCAGATGACATATCATTATGGTTTTAAGTTGCATTTCCCTGATGATATTCAGCATCTTTTCATGTGCTATTTGACCACTTGTTCTCTGCCTATTTTTTAAATCAGTTTTTGTTTTTCTGCATTTGAGTTGCATGCTATTTATACCCAATTTGTTGAGAGTTTATATCATTAAAGGATATTGTCAAATGCTTTTTCTGCATCAGTTGGGATGATCATACAACTTTAATTATCCATTCTATTAATGTGGTGCATCGTATTTATTGATTTGCTCATGTTGAATCATCCTTGCATTCTAGTGGTAAACACTGAATGATCATGGTGTATTATCTTTTTATTGTGCTGTTGAATTTATTTTGCACTGAGGTAGGCCCGGAGGCTTGGCCTGTGTGATCCACCCTGGTGCGGGGGTAGGTTGAAACCTTGCTCCATGCTTGTAATCCTCATATAGGTCCGAGCCTGGAACCTGGGTTCATGTCTTCCTGGATGCAGAGTTTGTGCAGGCTGATTAGGAGCTTGGAGCCACAGGAGTTTCCCAGGCCATCTGGTGCCAGGCCCCCAGGGCCATAGAAGCCAGTAAGTGCTGGGGAGAGCTGGGATCCGGAGTGGGCAGGAGCCTGCTGGGAACCTAGTGCTTTGGAAGCCAATCAATGCTAGTGTGGGCAGGGACAATAGGTTTGTGGAAGCTTGTTGGGAGCCTGGGTCCCCAGGCCAAAGGAGATGGCTGGCACCATAATGGAATGGAAGTCTGGGATTGCGGGAGTCCTCCAATGTCCTAGTGTCATTAGAATTACCTGAGGCTGAGGGAGCTGACAGGAGCCAAGGTGAGGTGGAGGCCTGGGTTCATGAGAGCCCACAGGAATTACTAGGGTCATGGGAATTGGTATGGAGTCATGAAAAATGGGTGGGCCAGCTCTGGGGTGCAAACTAAAGTCAGGTGCCTACTTCACTCTCCTCCACCCAGGAGACAGCTGTCTATCTCTTCACTGAGCTGCCTGAGCTTGGAGTTGGGGGATAACCGGGGTAATAGGAATCTATCTTTTTTAACTTCCTGAGTACATCTTTTCTTATTTCGGTGCTTTAATCCCACACTGGAATCCTTAGCTCTTGTGAATGGATTTTCATGTGTTAAATTGATGTTGGGGGAGGAGTGTAGACAGGTGCTAGAAACTTCTATGCCACCATTTTGCTGATGACTCCTCATGCAATTCTTAAAGGAAAAAAATGAAACATTATCAAAACACAAAACTATTGCTGTTAGCAATGTAATTGATGTGAGAACTATTAATTGACTGGATCAAGATAAGCAGCATACTTCTTAAGAACATGAATATAATAGGGCTTAATAAAAAGTCATGAAAAATGAGGTTTGATAAGTGGGAATTTTTGCCATATCCTAATAGTCAAATATTTAAAAATATATTTTAAGACAAAGCATCTGTGCTTTATAATGGATAAAACAATGTGGAACACCCAGTACTTAGTTATCTTTCTTCCAACTCAGAGATGTAGAGCAGTCATTGATATAATTAAATTCTTGTGGGGAATACAAAGCAACCAGTGTCTGTTTCACAGTGTGTTCAGCAGAAATCACACAAGAGAGTATAGGCGTCTTTGGCATGATTGACAAACTCATATTTTTCACCCATTACAAACAGAAAAAATATTTAAGGAGGAAGTTTTTTTCAAAATTATGCAAGACCCCTAAGATTTATTGTCCTTCAAAATCTACACTTAAATGAACCATATTTTTCCAAATATATAAATGTATTTTTATATTTTTCATGATTAATAAGCTATGATAAAATACTTTGAAGGAGAATAAAACATAGAGATAGAAAATGATATGCACTTTATGAATAAAGAACAAATGTCATATTCAGTAATTAATGGTAGATAAATAGTAAAGAAATAAAGATTGGAGTGGAAATTAGGAGACCGTATTCTGATTTGTGTGGACCATGGAAAAACTACCACACAAGCATATTTTCCACTTCTTACTTTAATCTTTTATCTGTAAATTCATCACTGTGGGAGAAGCTTCAGAACTCAAATCGGGGTACTGGGTCTTGGCTCATCCACCAACCAGCCCTAGGAGCTTGGTCAGCCTCAGAAACCTCTCTAAGTTTCCCTTCCTAAGTCCAGTTTATTAAACAAGTATTTCTTGAGAGTGTATAGACTACATTCTTGGATAACACAGAGCACCTGCTGCTAAGAAATCTCCCATCTGTGTAAAGGAAAGAGGAGGCAACTATATGCCTAACTGCAATGAGATTTTGATCAAACTGCCCACCAGCTACTATGCTGATAAAGGCTTCCTCATTGATTCCTGCCCTGGACACTCACATACCACCAAAGCAAGAACTCAGATGGCAAACAGAATTGCTTGGCATCGCTTCCATTGACTCAGAAAAAATACATAAACTCTCCAATTTTTAATCGCCTTATCTATAATAATAGGCACAATGATAACTATTTGATTATCTTCTTGTACAGGCTAAAACAAACAAGAATCTGTATATAAAGCACATAAAATATTGTCTGGCACAAGAGATAAGTAGCTTTCATTATTAGCATTTATCATCATCATCATTATCATCATTATTATTACCATTCTTTCCTCTTTGTATTCTGATTTGTGTGGACCATGGAAAAACTACCACACAAGCATATTTTCCACTTCTTACTTTAATCTTTCATCTGTAAATTCATCACTGTGGGAGGAGCTTCAGAACACAAATCAGGGTACTGGGTCTTGGCTCATCCACCAACCAGCCCCGGGAGCCTGGTCAGCCTCAGAAACCTCTCTGTTTCCCTTCCTAAGTCCAGTTTATTGAACAAGTATTTCTTGAGAGTGTATAGACTACATTCTTGGATAACACAGAGCACCTGCTGCTAAGAAATCTCCCATCTGTGTAAAGGAAAGAGGAGGCAACTATATGCCTAACTGCAATGAGATTTTGATCAAACTGCCCACCAGCTACTATGCTGATAAAGGCTTCCTCATTGATTCCTGCCCTGGACACTCACATACCACCAAAGCAAGAACTCAGATGGCAAACAGAATTGCTTGGCATCGCTTCCATTGACTGGAAAAATACAACTCTCCAATTTTTAATCACCTTATCTATAATAATAGGCACAATGATAACTATTTGATTATCTTCTTGTACAGGCTAAACAAACAAGAATCTGTATATAAAGCACCTAAAATATTGTCTGGCACAAGAGATAAGTAGGTTTCATTATTAGCATTTACCATCATCTCATTATCATCATTATTATTACCATTCTTTCCTCTTTGAACAAGATTTGCTTGATGAAATTATTTGTTAATCTGAAATAATTACTGAACCATCTAACAAAATCATGGTTCTGCCAATGACCAGCCATGGAACTTTGGGCACCTTAAACTGATAACTTCACTGTGTCTCAGTTTCCTTGTTTACAAAATAAGGATGGTGATATGATTTACCTCACAGGTTAAATGAGATAGTATTTATTACCGACCACAGTTTCTAACACATGGTAAGTGTTCAAAAAGGCATTTGATTACCAGTAATATTAAATTTGTTTCTTCATTCTTTTTTGAAAAATAGCAAAGAAATTAATGGCAGTTATTACTATTAATAGTAATGTATTTATTAGCAGCATGAATTGCTGAACATTCTTAAGGAAGGGAAATGGGATTAATAACAGTAGTCATTATTAAGGGGGGGTCATGAAAATGGTCATTGTAATCTAAAGATAAAAGGAGTCTAATTAGATTGAGTTGTTCCTTTATCACAACTGATGAGGATTTCTACCAGCAAGAATAGTAGTCCCTTGCTCAGAAAATAATCCCCTAAGACAGACAAGCTGTAGGTAACTAAATGAGAGACCTAGAAATGTCAGTGGGGGTGGAGGGGAGTCTAAAGGTTTTGAAAAGCAATAAGTGAAGAAAAAAAAAGTGACAGTTCATGCTGGATGGAGGAGAAAGTAATACTGTCAGATGGTGAGGAAATAGAAAGTATTTCTGGGAAGTAAAGGTCCACTGATGATATTAGGCAGCTGTGTGGAGCCTGGGAGACTATGAGGAGTGTCAAGACCATCAACATGAATAAATTGGAGGTCAGGGGATCACACTGCTCATCAGTCAGTGTCACCAGTGATGAATGTTTCCAGGGGAAAGGTCAGTGGATGAGAGGTGACTGGAGTATTCCAGGGAACAGTGCTCTTCTGTTAAACAGGAGGCTCTTGGAATACTGACACATGATCGTTAAACCTGTCCTGTCACTGAGCCAGGGCCCAAATCAAATCACAGTGAAGATTCCATGAGTCTTAATATGCTGAAAAAATGGATAAAAATGAAATCTTTCTGCAAAACTATTACTTTTACATGATTTACATGAAATTGCCAACTGCTGGTTTATAACACATTTCCTTTTTTAAATAAATAAGACAACTTTTGCTTTATTTTATAATTATTTAGATACTTACGATGAAAGTAAGCTTGTAAAGAAAGTTATGACCAGAGAATTCAATCTCAGGTCAAGAGCTTTTCTGACCAAGTATTCAGCAAATGGGTACCTATTGTTTGTGTGAATTGGCCTGACTTAATTTATAGAGTCTGAGTGGATGTATTAACTCATTTTTAGGTCAAGTGCAAATACATGTATCAGGCAAGGCATTGTGATGAATCAAATGGGCAAGAATCACATAGACCCAGATCTAAGCATTGTTATTAGCTGTGCACCTCAGTCTATGTCACTTTATTTTTCTGAGGCATAGTTTCCAGACCTGAAAAATAGGGACAGTAAACCTGATCTCAGGTTTGCTGTTATAATTCAACCAAATGATGGGTATAGAGTATCACGTAAATTGTGTTTGGCCATCAATAAATATGTATAGATGTATAGATGTAAGTCACAAAATTTGGCCCTCTCTCATTTTAAATCCTAATGCTAACTTTATGCATAATATTTATTATTTCAACAAATATCTATCAACTCTCAGGTACTGTTTAGATGCCAGAAATACAGCAGTGACCCAAATAGCCAAAGTTCCAACCTCATAGAACTAGCGAGAAGGAGATAGATCATAAACAAGTACACGCTATGCTAATGTGTATGCTAATATATCAAGGTACATGAGATGCAGAGCGTCCTCAGAGCAAAGATGGAAAAACTGTAGCATTGGGAAAATTTTTTCAATTGCAATTTTAGAGGGAATGGCCATCAGTGAAAATATAAGCTGTGTGTAAAGATGGAGCAATGAGTGAGGGAGCCATGAGTGCAACAGGAGAAGCACATTTCAGGCAGAGGGAAGAATCCCCTTAAAGGCTCTGAGTTGGGACCGCAATGGGAAGAGTGTGGCTGAAGCAGAATGAGCACATGCACTGTAATATGGGAAAGGGAGATGGGAAACTATTGAAAGTTACAAGCAAATCAGTGACAGGGATTGACTTAATGTTACAGTTACCCTTTCAGAAATGTCTTCAAGAATCTTGATTTAAAATCATCCCCAATAATGAGTGTAGAAGTTACTATTTTTAATACCCAGAACATATAAGAAACTCATATAACTCAATAGCAAAATAGCAAATAATTGGAAACAATGGGTAAAGTACTTGAGTAGACATTTTTCCAAAGAAGACATACAAATATCCAAAACATACACAAAAAAGTGCCCAACATCACTAATCTCAGGGAAATGCAAATGGAAAACACAATGAAATACTACCTTGCACCTGTTAGAAAAGACAAATGACATTAAATATTGACAAGGCTGTGGAGGAAAGGGAACCCTTGTGTAATGTTGATGGGAATATATATTAGTCACTATGGAAAAGAGTGTGGAGGTTCCTCAGACACGTTATAAGGTAGAACAACATGATTCAGCAATCCCACTTCTGGGTATTTGTGGGAAGTGAAGGCAGACTATTGAAAGAGTGTCTGCTCCCCCATGCTCACTGGAGCATCATCCACAATAAGTAAGCCTTGGAAACAACCTAAATGTTCACTAACAGGGAATAGGGACAGAAAATATAGATGATACACACACACACACACACACACACACACACACACACACACACACACAGTAGCATGGTATGCAGCAATAAAAATAAGAAATCCTGCCCAGCCAGGCGTGGCTCAGTGGTTGAGCATCAAGATATGAACCAGGAGGTCATGATTTGATTCCGGACAGGGCATGTGCCCTGGTTGTGATCTCTAGTGTGGGGTGTGCAGGAGGCAGCCAATCAATGATTCTCTCTCATCATTGATGTTTCTCTCTCTCTCTCCCTCTCCCTTCCTCTCTGAAATCAATAAAAAATATATTTAAAAAAGTAAGAAAATCCAGATATTTGTAACATGAATAAAATGAGGCAACATTTTAAGTGGAAATTGTATGATCACACAGGAAACTGTGTGATCTGGCTTGTATATGGAACCTAAAACAGCCAAACTCATGGAAGCAGAGCTTAGATTTGTGGCTGCCAGCAGCAAGGAGGTGGGAGAAATGAGAACATGCTGGTGAAAGTGTGAAAAAACCCTGTTTAAGAGGTATAAGCTCTGAGGATCTAATGTACAGCATGCTGACTACAGTACACTTGGAAGTTGCTAGGAGAGGAGATCTTAAATGTTCTCACCATAGCAACAACAAAGTGGTAATTATGTGAGGTAAAGGACGTGTTAACTAACCTTAGTGTGGTAAACATTTCTCAATATATATGTTTCAATTCATCACACTTTTCAATTCATCACAATGCTACATGTCCTTATAGCTCAATAAAACTGGGGGAAAATAAATGTATTTAAAGGAGACTTTCTGAGTAAATGTGGAACCATTTCCATCTGCACTCCCAAATTTTGTACACAGAGAAAACATAAATTTCCTAAATTACACTCAACAGCTTACACTACTTCTAGAATGCTTTCATTTTTTGCTTCACTAATTTCTTTTTTTTTTTCTGGAAATGCACATTTAAAGGATGCAATAAGCTACAGTTTGTTCCTTTCATCCTATCCTGATTTATTTTAACAGAAATCACTAAATATTTTTAGAACAAGAGCATGGGTGGAAAGAATACTCTATTTTTTCTTTAAAAAAATACATACAGTTCTTCAGTATCTGAGACAAGGGCAAAAAAATGGAGGAGAAATAGCATATCTTTCCCCCATCTTCTCGCCCAGCAGGTTTACTCCATTTCTGATGGCAAATATGCATTGGAAACCAGCTGTGCTTCTTAGGTCACTGCTATAATTAGAAAATCTTCCCAGGTTCTGGCAAAATCCAGCTCTGAGAATTAGTTTTCAGTGTTCTCATGAGGCTAAGAGAAGTTAAAATACCTGCCCAAATTTCAAACTGATATAGGCAAGAGCCAAGATGAATGCATACACACAGGCACACACACACACACACGGATTGAGTGCCATCTAATGCCTTTCTATAACGTGCTCAACACTGTTTAAGCCACATGTGGAGATCCTGTCCAATGACAGAATCACCCTTCATTTCACATTTCGCTGTCATTTTTGCAGCTGATGTGGTTCCACATCTTCTAACTGCATTCCCAGGTCTCAGCCACCAGGAACATCTACAGACCACCTCTATCCCCCACCCCACCCCCCAAAAAAAATCTGGGTGGTTAAATCTGGCACCCTCCCTCCCACTTGAACCCCAGCTGTTTGCATCCTGCTGTGAGCTATTGTGAGCCACTGGTTGCTGGACAGCTGGGACCTCAGTGAAAAGAAAAGACCAGCCCTGGTCTCTCCTACTGTAATCTTTGATGGGTTTGTTCATGTGTTGCCTATGATCACAGAGAATATGTATTGCTTTCCAAAATATGTGCACGTCTTACTTTTATCTCATTGTGTGGGACCATAGACTTAGAGAGTGTGGAGCAGCAACCAGGGTATAAAGTCAGAAATGTTTTTGTTTAATCCAAAAGAATTTAATTGCATTCATTTTATGTAAATGTTTAAGCCACAATAGTATTATTCATAGATTCACGTCCAGCTGCTCTCTGTTTGCCAAGCCACCATTCCTTGTTTTGTTTTGTTTTTATCATCCAGTGCTTTACTGTAAGTCTTATGGATCCTGAAACAGTCAAGGACTGGAAATAGCAAGTGAGAACTTGGGGGGCATTATATCAGCCAACTCATTATTGTACTTGGAAAATTTAACTTAGTCCAACCAAATAGTAATATAAGATGAAACCCATGGGTATCCCACTGCCAAAAAGCCTGTTTGTTTTAAATGGCTTTTATATCCTCTAATAACACTCCTGGAATACCGCTTATAGTATGTTCTCTTTTATAATTGCAGTACTTTTAGTTTTGAATGTCCTGAAAGTATCTATAACTAATTAGTCCTCTGAGCATATTGATTAAATTCATTTACATTGCATAATTCCAAAGCAAGGGGGGGGGAAGACACTGAAAAGCTATTCTAGAATAATGGAAATGAATTAAAATGAGAAAATGAGTTAAAAGTAACCAAATGTTCTATGTAAACTCTTATTGCCAGTCAATTTTAATATATTCTGGGATAAATCATCCTGCTCTTACAACTGTGCCCACAGATATTTTTTTTCTCCCTTTAGTAATTGTCTTTTATTTTTCCAGCAATTTAGCATGGTGAATATATTAATATTACTAACAGGCTTGTCCATTATGCTGGCCTATCTTTTAAAAGGATCTGGTCTGCAAAAGCTCATTCTCAGACCTATTTATAAATCGAGAAATGCTGTGGGTCAATTCAACAAGCATTTAATGTTAATTAATTAATCCGGCCATAATTATGCAGTGGGAATTCTATGCCAGGCCTGATTGTTAGACTCCAGAGAGGCAGAAATGAAATGGCAGTTAACCTGAGCTCTTTGACATTGGAATGAGATAAGAATATTGATGATATTGAAGTGGTAAGGCATAAACATTACTACCAAGCATAGAGCATAGATCTGTACCCTGTGATACATACAAAAAAATCAATTTATTTATTTATTTATTTATTTAACTAGGGACAATTTACAATCCCAGGATAATACAGGGTATCTTAAGTTTGTACCTTTTTTTTTTTAAAGAACATTGGATTTTTCCTCTAGTAAAACCTATCTCCCTACCAGAGGGGACACATGCTATATTTCCAGAGCCTAGCCAATAAATGGATATTATTTTTTGTTGTTGTTTTTGCCCCAGAGTGTCAGTATTTTTGTGGAAATTCTAGAGGGATAGATGGTAAATGGTTTAAGAGGGGAAATCATATTAGTTTGTTGGCTGTATCTTTCTCAGAAAGTGAATGATCTCGTTACATTCTGGTGTGATTATCCACAGGGTAAATTTAATGCTCTGTTGGAGAACTTTTTCTGTAAAGGGGTTTGGTATTTCTGGTATTGATCCTCTGCAAAAGGTTTGGAGGCTGCATTCATTTCCTATTGCCGCTGTAACAAATTACCACACATTTAGCAGGCTGAAAATCACAGAAATGTATTACCTTACAGTCCTGAAGGTAAGACGTCTGACATGGGTCTCACTGGCTCTAATCAAGGTGTCAGCAGGGCTGCATCCCTCCCAAGGTTCTAAGGCAGAATCTGGTTCTAGAGACAAACTGAGTTGGTGGCCATTCCATCCAACTTCAAAGCCAGCAGCACAGCCTTGTCAAATCCCTCTGACTCTGATCTCTTCTTCTGTCTCTCTCTTCTATGGTGATGACATTGAGCCCATCTAGATAATACAGGATAATCTTATTTTTCTTCTTTATTGTCTAAAGTTTTATATATGTCTCCTTTTTCCTCAATTGACACCCCCCTCCCAGCCATTCCCACCCTGGGCAAGCCCCCCTCGCCCCAGTCTGTGTCCATTAGTTATGCTAATATGCATGCATACAAGTCCTTTGGTTGCTCTCTAAGCCCCCCTCCCCTACCATTTGTCTCTGGATCTATTCTTGTTCATCAAATTATGTTGCTCATTATATGCCACATATAAGTGAGATCATGTGATATTTATCTTTCTCTGACTTGCTTATTTTGCTTAGCATAATGTTCTCCAGTTCCAACCATGCTGTTGGAAATGGTAAAAGTTCCTTCTTTCAATCAGCTGATTAGTAAAACTAATTACATTTGCAAACTTAATTCCCAGTTGCCATTTAATCTATTTAGAAGTTCTGGGATTAAGTTATGGATATCTTTGGGAAGCCCTAATTCTGCCTACCAAAGAGGTTTGACCAAAAACCTCTGGGTCCCTTCTCTTGGCTATGAATTTCAACTGGATTTGATAAACTCTCAGGTAAACCTATATATTATCACCTTTGCTGAGTAGAGGGAGATCTAGGAGCCAAGTAAAAGGGTCCCTGCCTGGATCATAGAATGCAGAGGGGTTACATTTATCTTGACACTTTCTTGGGCTGTTTACCTTTAGTTATACCTGAACCCTTAGAGAAGTCTTGTCTACCTCATTCCTCATCATGATGGTCATGTTTGCAGGCAGTAAGAAAACTGTTGTGAGTCCAAATTTGAGACTTAGAAAAACAGCAGGACCTTGAAACCTAAGTGGTATTGATTTTCCCATGGAAAAGGTTGTTATTGGCAAATAACCTTTGAGACTGTGAGGTACCAACTTTCATCTACACCTGCCATTGTTCGCTTGTCCATATTGGAGAAGGTTGGCTTGTTGTTGTTTTTTTATTTGCTTATTTATTACTAGTGACCCGGTGCATGGACTCCTGCACATTGAAAGGAAATTAATTAGAAGGTGGCTGGTGGGGTGGGACTGGGCCAGATAGGCTGGACACGCCCTAGAGCCAGCCTCCAGGGGTCCCTCCCTGGCCAGCTGCACCTGGGGTGGTGCCCTGGCTAGAAAGGCATCTGTGGTGTGAGCCGGATCCCTCAAGCAGGTGGGGTCCCTTGGCCTGGCCTGTGGGGATGGGGCTGAAACCAGCTCTCTGACATCCCCTGAGGGGTCCCGGAGTGTGAGAGGCCACTCTGTATAGTTGCTGTCATACAGGGTGTGGAACGCAAACACAAGTGTGTAGTAAACCAGATTCGTCCGACAGTGCCCCAGCAACAACATAACCCACGGCTGAAGGTGGAATCATGTGAGGAATTGGGCTCCCTCCTCTCTGGTTTTGGGGTGTGTCAACCGAGAACCGCTGCTGCCAAGCCACTGCAGCTCAGCAGCTCCTACGTTGAGCTTCTGCCTCCTGGTAGTCAGTGTGTATCATAGAGACTGGTCGGAGGGAGGGAGGGGCACTTAGCATATTAGCCCTTTATATATATATATCAACCTATTTTGACATGAAGTAGTCCCAAAATTAATTCAATATGAATTTGATATAGGAAGCTTCATAAAGCAATGATTTCAAAGTCCATGAAGTGAAAGTAATGAAGTTTTGTGGCAAGAAATATACCCAGTGTGAAAATTTCTAGTATTTCTCCTTTCAGGTCTACTCATAGATATTCTTATTTAATGTACCAACATGACTATTGTGGTCAGTTGGGTCATCATTCCCAATTCCTCATTCCCTTCTATATATTTGAATTGTATATCCATGTCCTTTGTCATATGACTATGTAGTGCTTCTTGGTGTGAGCAGTGTATGTGTGTTACTGCCCTATTGATGTTGGATTTGACTATTTTACTCACTTTGACTAATGGCCTATAGATGAAAAAGGCAGTGTGTGTCTATGTACCTATACTACATAAGAGTCCCTGCATGTTTCTGCTTCTTCTCCTGGACTCCTGAATTTTTCATGAGACATACATGTTCTGGTAGCCTCTGGTCTAAGGGTAGTGAATAATACATAGAACAGACATGAGCTCTACCAATGGTCTGCAGAGCAGCTGAACTAATCCTTTGCAGACATGTAGTTGTGTGAACAATAAAGGTATATTTATTCCATTAGTCATTAGGATTTTTAGGTTATTTTTATGTGCTATTATGAAAGATATATCTCTGATTATTATAATATCCAAACCATACTACATTTTTTCTATTGATTGAATCATTATGCTCTCAGTCATATACATAAAAATAAATCATCATTTACTGCACTATTTTCCTCAACTTCCATATATACTAGTCAACTGGGTCTTATATATCACCCTATTAAACTTCTCCATACTTGTCACTCACTAGTCATCTGCCACTGCTTTAGTTCAGGTCAAATTTATGTGCTATTATAAAATATATATCTCTGATTATTATAATATCCAAACTATATTTGGATATATTATAATATCCATACTATATTTTTTCTATTGATTGAATCATTATGCTCTCAGTCATATACATAAAAATAAATCATCATTGACTGCACTATTTTCCTCAACTTCCATATATACTAGTCAACTGGGTCTTATATATCACCCTATTAAACTTCTCCATACTTGTCATTTGCCACTGCTTTAGTTCAGGTCAATATCATCTCTCTCCTTGTAATAGCAGTCGTCTTCTAGCTGCATTAGCTCCATCTCAAGAATTCCAATCCATTCTACACAGTGATCTAGGGCAAACTTCCTAAAATGCAAGTCTAAGAGTACCAGATGCCTGAATATAGCATGCAACTGTCTCACTACTACTCCTTATATAATGTAGGTCAAACAACACATTGCTATTGCATACTGGGCCCTTCAGTATCTGATTTCTGCTTGTCTGACTACCATGTTATTCTCCCACATATATCCTATGCGGTCTTATATATCACCCTATTAAACTTCTCCATACTTGTCATTTGCCACTGCTTTAGTTCAGGTCAATATCATCTCTCTCCTTGTAATAGCAGTCGCCTCCTAGCTGCATTAGTTCCATCTCAAGAATTCCAATCCATTCTACACAGTGATCTAGGGCAAACTTCCTAAAATGCAAGTCTAAGAGTACCAGATGCCTAAATATAACATGCAACTGCCTCACTACTACTCCTTATATAATGTAGATCAAACAACACATTACTATTGCATACTCAGCCCTTCAGTATCTGATTTCTGCTTATCTGACTACCATGTTATTCTCCCACATATATCCTATGCCCGAGCCCAACATCAAATTCATTCATCAGAAGTCCCTTGAGATGTCATATATCAGTCTCATTTTGTCTCTTCAAAGACAAAATTTCCTTTAGGAACTCCCTTATTTCATGTATTCATGGTGAGCAATTAGGCATGCTCTCAGACTCAGTACAAAAGTCCTTGCAATAGTAAAATATTTTCTGACTCTCTCTCTCTCTCCAGGCGAAATCAGATGCTCAGTTCCTTGTTATAGTCCCTTGCACAGATCAAGACTATAGCACTTATATCAATGTATTTGAACTTACAGCATATCTAGAGCCACTATAAAGTGCTGAGCTTGTTTTCATCATGGTCCTAGTGACTTGAACAGTGCCCGATGGATTACTGTGGTCATTCATTTCCTCTTAAGTTAAAAAGATTACAAATGAGGAGTCTATATGATAAGCAATGCTTTAGGAATTGTGAATACAACAGCAAATGAAATTAATAAAGTACCTCAGAATTAAACAAATTACATATATTTCCTGATTTAATTCTCTCACTCTGGGAATTTTATAGTATCCTTCCTTCACATGTAAAGACACTGAAGCTCCAAGAGTTTAAGAAGCAGCTAGAGATGTTATTCCTCACTTCATTTAATTAATTTTTCCTTCAGTTTTGTTTTCTCACCGGCATGGGCCAGTCATTGAGCTCCGTAGAGGCTGCAGTGGCTGTGAAAGATGCATGTTTCAATTATTTGTTGTTGTGAAACAACTCTAATGATTTAATACAGCAATTTTACCTTTGCCCTCAATTTTGTGGGGAAAGGAATTTAGATGGTTCATCTCTGATCCACATGGTGACAGTTATGGTGGGAAGATCTACTTCCAAATGACTCCTTTACTCATGATTGTTGGTTCTCCTCTCCTCTCCTGCCCTCTCCTAGCTCTCCATCCCTCTCTTCCTCCCCCTCTCCCCTCTCTCCATCTCTTCCTTGTTCTCCCTCTGAGACATATCAAATTCCAGGCTTCTCAACACTGCTTGGGCTTCTCAGAGCATGGCAGTTTCTGGATAGTACATAAAACTGACTTATTCCTATCATGTTTATATCAGCTTCAATATCAAGACCACATAAAGGTCTTCCATGAACAATTAGTCTTGACTAAGTCAGTCACTATGGATTCCTTCACTCAGTATCAATCCTCTGCAGAGTATTTATCAACATCTCATATGCATTTATTAACTCATTTATTCTTCACAACTTTATTTATTAATTTAGTCAATAAACATTTATTGAGCACCTATTTATCAACAGCTATTGTAGAAGTTTATAAAGCATGAGGAAGTTAAAAAAAGAAGCCACTAACATCCCTGATGCTTAGAGTACTCCCACTAGGATGTACATTCCATAAGAAGAGGAATCTCATCCTTCTTACTTATTATTGTATATCCAGAGCTTGGAAACATGCCTGGCATGTAATTGATGCTCAATCAATAGTTTCGACTAACCAAATGAACAAAGTTACAAGGGTGGGGTTTCATTTTAGGGTGGTAGGAGAGACAGCAGAACTCATTATCATTTGGTGATCATGGGAGAGCTCCTTATAGAATTGCTATTGAAGCTGAAAACTACAGGATGACGTGAAGTTAGTGACAATAGCAACATCAGTGGAGACAGTCCTTTCACCAGAGTGATCGCATCCCTGTGATAGACACTAGAGAGAAAAGGGCAGAGTAATGGAAAGGAGTATGCAATTTTCTCTCTTGGGGAATTAAAGGTAGGATATATATTCATCTTTATATTAAAATCATTATAACTTTATTTCAAACTCCTAGCTATTGAAAGTATATTTTATAATTATATAGTAAGACTAGAGGCCAGGTGCACGAATCCGTGCACTGGTGGGGTCCCTCGGCCTGCCTGGCGATCAGGGCTGATTGGGGCCGTCTCACCCAGTCCTGATTGGGGCTGATTGGGGCCAGTCAGCTGGGGGAGGGTATGTGGGAGATTGGCCAGCCACAGGAGGTTGGCTGTGGGAGCACACTGACTACCAAGGGAAGCTCCTGTGTTGAGCATCTGCCCCCGTTGGGTCAGTGTGCATCATAGCGACTGGTCGACCGATTATTCGGTCAACAGGTTTTAATGGCTGCTTAGGCTTTTATATATATAGATGATATTCATAACCACCAGCGTACTTGACTTCAATGAATGTTTATTCTTATTCTTATTCTTATTCTTATTCTTATTCTTACCCTTATTTTAATCCTCAAAAGAGGATTTTTTCCCCATTGCTTTTCAGAGAGTGAAAAGAAGGGAGGGAGGGGGAGAGAGAGAAACATCAATGTGAGAAACACCGTTGAATGGTTGCCTCCCAAACGCACCTGATGGGGGGCTGGGAATGAACCTGTAACCCAGGTATATGCCCTTGACCAGAAATCAAACCCCTGACCCTCCAGTGACCAGACAAATCTTCTAACCACTGAGTATACCAGCCAGGGCACAATAAATATTTTTTAATTTGATGCTCCCAAATGTTAAACCTGCTTTTGTACAAAAATGAATAGTTATTTTTAAAGGCACATCTAGTAATCCTCTAGTAATTATAGGTTCAAGATGTATTGGAATTTTACTTAGGATCTTCAACAGCTCTTTAATATTACCTGGAGGGTGTGTGTTTCAATTACTGTCTATCCACAGCCTCTTTATGTGATTCCAATAGGCCGTGCATGGTCTCAGTGATTCTGAGACTCCAATTGCCTCCCTGTCCTTGGGATGTCTACATTTCATTTTTTATTTTTTTTCATTTTTTATCTTTAATTTCTTTATTGGTTGAGGTATTACAAGTGTGTCCTCATCCTCCCCCAATTAACCCCCAACCTCCCCCCACACACTCATGCTTTCATCCCCCTGTTGTCCATGTCCATTGGTTTGGCTTATATGCACGCATACAAGTCCTTTGGTTGATCTCTTCCCCTTACCCCCACCCTCCCCTACTTTCCCTCAGGAGATT
>NW_005371541.1:2243132-2257956 GCF_000412655.1 Myotis brandtii
GTCTATGTTGTTCTCTATATTCCACAAATGAGTGAGATCATGTGGTATTTATCTTTCTCTGACTGGCTTATTTCACTTAGCATAATGCTCTCCAGTTCCATCCATGCTGTTGCAAATGGGAAGAGTTCCTTCTTTTTTACCGAAGCGTAGTATTCCATTGTGTGGATGTACCATAGTTTTTTAATCCACTCATCTGCTGATGGGCACTTAGGCTGTTTCCAAATCTTAGCTATGGTGGATTGTGCTGGTATGAACATAGGGGTGCATATATCCTTTCTGATTGGTGTTTCTGGTTTCTTGGGATATATTCCTAGAAAGGATGTCTACATTTTAAAGAAACGGCAATTACTCTGACTCTGCTTTTTCTGGGTGGTAGCAAAAAGTGCTATTTTAAGATTTATCTACATTTGGTTTTGCCTCACATAACATCTCAATAACTAATCTGCAATTACTTTTAGTTTCAGAAATAAGTTCTTCTATAAATTATGCCACCAGGAAATATACAGCATTTATTAATTTGATAACTTGGTTATATCCATGAGAATGTTAACACTTAGTACAATAAACAAATCAGAACTTAAAACCAGAAATTTTAACAAAATAAAACTTTTTAAAATCTTTATTGTTGAAAGTATTACATGTGTCCCCTTTTTCCCCTCATTGACCCCTTAGAACCCACCTCACTCTTCATTCTAGGCCTTCTCCACCCTATTGTTTGTGTCCATGGGTTATGCATATATGCATACAAGTTCTTCGGTTAATCTCTTCTCACCCACCCTTGCCTTCCCTCTGAGATTCTACAGTCTGTTCCATGCTTCTATATCTCTGGATCAATTTTGTTCAACAGTTTATTTTGTTCAATAGATTCTACATAAGAGTGAGATCATGTGATACTTGTTTTTCTCTGATTGGCTTATTTTGCTTAGCATAATATTCATATTACTATGTGTGATCCCATCAGATCTGAGATCCTTGTATTCCATTATATGGGGCCAGTAACCCCATTCTCCTGATGTTTTATTTCCTTACAAGGATCTTATATTAAGGTAGACCTGGACTCTCACTGCCCCCTTATTCCTGTGGTGGGTGAGCAATCTGGTAAATCCGGTAGAAGAAATAAGGTAGGCAGAGCTCAGCCTACTACCCATTCAGTTTTAGAATCTGACCTAAAGAGAGAAAGAGAGAGGAGAGAGAGAGAGAGAGAGAGAGAGAGAGAGAGAGAGAGAGAGAATCTGGCTTTCAAGAAGATTGTATGTATTTTGGTCCATTTTTGCTCCTACTGGTAAGTTTACTGGTAAAGGCTTACTCTGGGGATGAGGTGCTACCTGTGACAAGGGAAGCCCTGATTCTGGGAGCAGTCTTATGTTATCTCCTAGTGACCCATGTTCTCCAGCAGCTCCATCAATTATATGAATGATACTTTGATCTCGACATGACACACTTTTTATATACAGGATGAGGCAAAAGTAGGTTTACAGTTATGAATACAAAAAGCACAGTTTATTCTTGTATTATTATTTATTAATTAGAAGCCCAGTGCACGAAAATCATGCACTGGGGGGGCGCGGGGCATCCCTCAGCCTGGCCAGCACCCTCTTGCAGTCTGGGAGCCCTCAGGGGATGTCCAACTGAAGGCTTAGGTCGGCAGTCAGACATCCTTAGCGCTGCTATGGAGACGGAAGAGGCTCCCACCACTGCTGCTGAGCTTGCAAGCTGCGAGCCCAGCTTCTGGCTGAGCAGCGCTCCCGCTGTGGGAGCTTACTGACCACCAGGGGGCAGCTCCTGCATCAAGCGTCTACCCCCTGGTGGTCAGTACGCATCATAGCGACCAGTCGTTCCACCATTTGGTCAATTTGCATATTACCCTTTTATTATATAGAATTATTATATTATTTTACATACAAACAGCTCTAAACCTACTTTTGCCCCCCCCCCCCGTATATCTTAATTGCTTGGATGGGTATAAAAATATTATTTATTGTGACCCTTCAAATATCAATATTTTAGGACTAATGTGAGAAGTACATGGGGACATATGGTACATAAGTTCCACGGAACTGGGCTTCTTGTTCTAGTTTTGCCATTAAAAAGTTCTGTGTTCTTAGGTAAACTATTTAGACTCTGTGTTTCAGTCACTAAACTGAGGGCAATTGGATAAACTAAAGATTTTTATACCCTAAGTTACCCACCTGCCCAAGGAGAGAAGTGGAGGAGGATTCAGTGTAAGAGAAGCCACTTTGAAGGTCCCACATCTGCCTCAACGAGGGCACCATACTTCTAGCAAATATTGAGCTTCCCAATAGGACTTTGCAGCTAAATATTTGAACACCATTCCACCAGATATTTTTTATTATTTTTGTTATCTCTGACACAGTATGGCTCCATGTAAAATACACAAGCAATAACAGGAATTATGCAGGCTTGGGACAAAGACAGACCTAAGTTTGGATCTTAACTGTAACATAACACAATAACATTGGACAAAATGCACAACAAAGTTGTTAGATGAATGGATAGATAGATGATGATGATAGATAGATAGATAGATAGATAGATGATAGATAGATAGATAGATAAGTAGATAGATAGATACATAGTCATTGTTTTTACATTAAATGGAGTAGCATATGGGCAATTCCTGAAAACAGAGATTATTCAATAATTACTGAGTCATTCCCATTCTCCTTCTTTCCATCTTTCTAAGCGGAAGCCTGTTCAATAATAACATCAAATATTTATACAGTGCTTTAAACCATTCTACACATGCCTTGTCTCATTTGATTCAGATGTGTCTCCTCTATAAGTCTGCATTAATTTCCTCATTTTTAAAGTGAGAAAACCAGCTCAGTGGTCTGCTCAAGGTCATATAGCGAATAAATGGCAGGTTTGGGGTTTGAACTTGGGCTCTCCAATGCTCAATCTGTGCGAGTGCCCCTGGACTAATAAGCCAGCTCCAGATGAGTCATACATATTCGGTTTCGCCTATCATCATCACTTTTTCTGGTTCAGCTCACCCATGAGCCTCCTGTAAAATGAAATTGGCAATTGTTTATGACATCGGCAGTGGGTTGTTATGTCAGCTCATCTACTGAAGCAGCCATTGTGAAATAACATGTGCGGTGACCCCTCATTGTGAAGTCTAGCACCTATGTCATACTTGTCGTTGTTCAGCATTAATATCTGCCCTGATACTTTTTGAATGCACTTTCCAAGTATTCACATCAAGGCATTTGCTCTTTAAGCGACTTGACTTCCAAGTTTGGAAAAAGTAGACTGAAAAGGATATTTTTCTATGTGTAAAATCATTGTTTTATTTTTACTCTAGGTGAAATACTATTGAACAGGTAACATTTCAAAGAAAGGTTTTAGATAGCCAAGCTGTTATCTCTTGAAGGATGTTGCATAGAGATAATTTTTGTTGATTTGGTTACAATAAACCAAATTCACCCTGTCCAGATTACTCAGATGGTTAGAGTATCATCCCAATATGCAAAGGTTACGGCTTCAACCCCCAGTCAGGACACCTACAAGAATCAACCAATGAAAGCATAAATAAGCCAAATTCCACTAAAAATATAACCAAGTTCTGCCTTTTTTCTTAATTTCTTCCCATGTAACAGTAACTGTTTTCTAGGTGATAAACAAAACAAGCACTCAAGTTCTGCTTTCTGTAATAACATTTTTATTTCTGATCTGCTACAAAATAGTTCTTTGAAAAATATATATTTACATATATATCTTTGAATTTCTTCCAAGTTCTAAATAATTTCCCTCATCTTTCTTACTCTTCTTTCTCAAACCACTCATGCAAAACAACTAATAAACAGATAAACAAAAACAAGCCAACAAAAAAATATAACACATACCGATAGGGCTAGAGGGAAAATAAATGAGGGTTATATATGACCTGTTACCTATTAAACTTGTATTCATTTGTGCCTGTCTTCCTTTCACACCCCTCATCTAGTCCTAAATCAAGTCCTGTCATCTGAAACTGAAAGAGATGTCTAGAATTCCATCCTGTCTCACTACCTCCTATTAATTGGCCACGCCCACCACCATGGGTGATTTCAATGGCATTAACTGCCAGTTCTACATCTGTATCTGTCAACAGAGATTCATCCCAACACAATAGAATAGGTAACATTCTTTTATAATATCAACCAGACATTGTCTTTCTAACCCAGCACTGACAGCCTATCTCACTGAAATAGCCAAAATATTTTAATATATTTTTTTATTGATTTCAGAGAGTAAGGGAGAGAGGCAGAGAGAGAGAAACATCAATGATAAGAGAGAATCATTGATCTGCTGCCTCCTGCACACCCCCTACTGGGGATAGAGCCCGAAACCAGGACATGGGCCCTTGACTGGAATCGAACCTAGGACCCTTAAGTCCACAGGCAGGCTGACGCTCTATCCACTGAGTCAAAATCTTTATAGTGCCCTTGCAGCCTTGTCAAACCTGGCCCTTTGTTACATTTTTTGCCACTTTCCCTTTATTATTTCTGCATAATGACCTTCCTGTTGTTCCACACTTGTACCTGGCACCAGGAACTCCCTGCTGAGGGCCTTTGCAATGCAATGGCCTTTGCTTGAAAAGCCCTTCTTTAAGTTTAAGACCTCAGTGTGGCCCTACTGCTCCTCCCCTACAGACCATTAATCAAATGCTACCCTTCCAGTTGGGCTTTCTCTAGCCACTCTAAATTCACATGTTGGTACTCTTTATCCTCCAGTTCTACTATATTGCTTTTGAGCCATTGTTACCACTAACAGACTATATATTTTGCTCATTAATGTTCTTTATTGTCTGCCTCTCCCATCCAGAAGGTAAGCTCTACAAAGACAGGACTGTGGCTAGAATTGTTCAGTGCTTTATCCCCAACACCAAAACCAGGGCTTGGTGCTGGGTGGTTCTCCATTAAACAGCTGTTGATGCATGGTTCTTTCTCACATTTACTTTTCAGGTTGAGCTGTAATCAGTTCAAAGAAGCGGGGTCTCTCTATACTACATTATTATCAGCATCTACAGTTTGCCCACATGGTTGTCTGACTTGCACAAGCTCTATTTCCAAACAGCTGTATTTCCCTTTTTAGTAAAATGAAAATAAAATCATATGCAAGCCACTAGTAACTGTGAAATTTAAGTGAGACAATGTATATATGAAAAAATTAAAGTTTGATATAAATATTAAAGTTGTTATCATTGTACACATTTTTCACTAGTTATTCACTTCTGACACAGTGGTGTAGACGATTCCCAAAGCACATTCTGGGGGAGCCCCTTTAGTCATAACCCAGGAAAACTCTAAACTCCAGTAGTTACAGCACTTATAAAAGAGGATTTAAAAGTGGAAATGAGTTCAGGGTTGGATATTCTGAAAAGTCACATGGAAAGTATTTTGATCTTGGATCAGGTTACTTTTTATTAATCTTGCTGGTTTTAATAAACTTGTTTGTCTTCTTCTACCATTTCTCATTTCCATTCAAAAACTATTTACCTTTTAGGTTTCAGCCAAAAACAAACAAACACACAAAAAACCATTTCTTCCACAATGTCCTCTCTATCTTCCACACAGACTATTTTTGTTTTCTTTTTATGTGCTTCTATCAGACTTTACCACCTGTGGGGAAGCATGATACTTGGTTGGGAAATTTGTAAGGAGGACATTCTGAGAAAAGGGAAGTGTACAGAAGGCCGCCTGCCCTGCTTATTGGAACTCCAACTTAGGGGAGTGCCGAAGGCGGTGCCCCTAATTATTCCTTGATCTTTCCAAACAAGTCTGTGCACAAGCAGACTCCCAGGTGTTTACTGGAATCCTTATGCTTAATCTTTTGGGTTTCCTTGCTTAAAAGAGACTACAAACACATGTGTCCTCCCAAGATTACTTACCTTACTGACTGTATCTAAAAGATAAACTTTGCTATACCAAACTGCTGTTACAATAAAAGCCCAACTAGACAGGCAATTGAGTTCCTTTAGCCAGGCAGCCCCTTAGTCCTCTCTTTCACAGCAAACAGTTGTGTTGGAGTAATCCATTCATCCCTCACTCAGGGTCTGCTGGTCAGCCCTGACAATCATCTTTATATTCCATTAGACTTTATTATTGTGATATTACATCAATGCAAAAGATTATTCAATATGTGTGTTCTTTATTGTTAAGCACCACCAGGACATAAATGTTTATGGATCCCATTGTATTTCCAGCACCTATACCAATGCACTTTTTAGAAAAATAAAAATGATACTAATACATCTCAATAATACATAATGATATATCTCTTATAATACAATTTATCTTTCCTAAGAGTATTATTTTTTAACTTTTCATTCAACCTTTTTTGTATATGGCTTATCTACTAGATTCTTATTCTCTACAGGTCTTATCAACTTCATGTTATCCTCCATATATTTAAGAAACATCTACTATGATAATATTTTTTAGCACATTATGTACTACATGCTATTCTAATTTGTTTAATTTTATATATTTCTATGTTGCATGAGGTAATTTATCCGATATAACTGACACAATCTGTGTATAAGTTATCTTATACTCATCACTATTTGCAGAAAAGGAATCTGAACTATAAGAAAGTCAAATATCTTTCCTGGATCCACAAAGGTAGAAAATCCAGGGCCAGAATCTTAACTCTGTAGTGAGTTTCCAGGAGCCACATTCTTTCAGGAACATAGGAAGATGAGTAAGAAAGTTTCCCAAACATTAAAAAAATAAGTATTTAGTGGCATGGAAATATGAATAAATTGATAATTTTGAAATAATTGTTATTAATGATTGGACTGCCCATTGAATATAATAAAAGTCTGGGTCCTCAGTAGGTCTCAAAAAGTTTTAATAAATAATTATTTGATTTCAGCACATAGCTTTTGAACTATTCATACCTCACACCAATAAAAATGCATTGTAGATATCATATATACAATCATATATATATATAAAATTTCCTGGAGAAACATATGTATGTATATATGAATTTCTATTGTATATGTAAAATATTTATTTAAGACAATTTTAAGTTAAAAAATATACATTTTTAAATTACAAAATTTTACATTTACTTACATCCCCTTCTGTAAATGACATCGCTCACAATAGTTTAACTTCATTGTAGTTACTCTGTATGAAGTGTCCATAAAGTATCTCAAGGGAGTTGTTAAATTTCTGTAATCAAAAAAGTAAATGCAGCATGAATAGTGTGTATTTCATAGAAATATGGAGCTGGAAAGGACCTTAAAATATCCGCAGTCTCTTCTCAGCTGAGAGAATAGAGGTGCAGAAGGTTAAGTAACCTCGCCGGCATCACACAGAGCACTGGATTCCCAGAGGTGTGCTTGAACCAAGGTACTTCTCCATTAATTCTCCTGTGAATTATTTTATGGCTTGAAGACTCCCTATGCAATAAAAGTTTATTGGCCATATGTCAGGAACTTTTCTAGGTGCTGGAGTAACTGTGATTTATGAGACATAGCCCATGCCCTAAAGGATATCACAGTCTAATGGCAAAGGTAGGCACAAATATTCTACAGAATCTGATAAGTAATATACATACAGAAGAGGGACACATAAATCAGCCTAAAGGGGTTAACACAGAGGCACTGGAAAGACGGACCTCTAATCTGACTCTTAAAGAATAAGCAGGAGTGGAACTTTTCCAGGCAGGCTAGGGGTGGGAAGTAGGAGAAGGCCTATACATAGGGAAGGATTGGCTAGGCAGAGATAGACATAGCAAAAGCAGTGTGATAAATAAGGGAGGGTTAAGGTATAAAGAAAATACAAGCAATTCATTGCTGCTGGAATATCAAAGATGGAGTAGGAGATAGCAGGAAGTAAGTCTGTATGAGTGGGTCCAAACCTCAAAATGCCTAGTAGGCCAAATTTAGAAAATGTGGAGTAACTGGAGAATTTTCAACAGGAGTAACACAATGGGGTTGTATTTATAGAATCCTGGTACCAGTATGATCTAGGGAGTCAAGAATGAAAGTGAGAGATTAGCTAGAAAGTTGGTGCACTAATCCATTATTGAGTGTTTTGGGATATGAACTTGTGCAGAGAAATTGATATGAGAGCAAAGGAGTATAGATAGATGATATAGATGATATAGATATGGATGGTGATATAGATATAGATGTAGATATAGATATACAAATGATTAATGTAAAATATATTTATGTCATATATATTTGATATGAAAATTTAGGACTTGGTAAAAATTGAATGTGGGGGATGACCAATAAGTTCTTGAACAATAATTTAGAGGGGACCAACTCAAGGGGTACTACACAATTAAGTAGAGATTGAATTTGTACGCGGTCAATATATAAAGATTAAAGCACATTCATGTGAGGGGATCCATCAGAGTTTGATGTGGATATGTGAAGGTGGCTTGAGCAATACATATGAATGTGATTAGCATGAAACTACATCATTCAGTATTGTGATCTTCAGGAAGTATATATAAAAAGAAAAGCATAATGAGATGAGGAAGAGGAGGGCATGGATGAGATAAAAAAAAGTGTCTTCAGAGCCATAAAGATAGACAGGAAAGATAGCATTACAGAATCAAAGAGAAGAAAGCATTTCAAGAAGGAGGGAGTTGCCAATCAAATACAGATTAAATGTTAAAGAACAAGAGAGTAGGGAAATGTCCATTTAAGTTTGAGAAAGGAGATTATTGATGATGGTTTGGTAACAATTTCAGTAGATTTTATGATTCATTGTGGAGTGAATGAGAAGGTAGAAAATGGAAATAGAGACCGTAGACTACTCTTTTGAGAAAAACATGGGTTAGAATGGCTTGAAGAGAAAAACAGGTTGAGAGTAATGTGATTAAAAAATGAGAGGTTTACACCATCAAATATTTATAGGCAGAGGGGACTATTAGACTAGATAAGAGGTTGAAGAGAGAAAAACAAGGGGGTGAAACACTGATGGAATAAGATCCCAAAGGAGTCAGGGATTGACAAGGTCAAAGGCATTGGGAGAGTAGAGATTAGCTTAAAATAGGCAGAGGGATCTCCTTCTATAGAATTACAGACAAAGGAAATAAGTATAGATGGTAATGTAGATGAAGATCAAACAGGAAAGCTGAGCGAAACTATGCATAATTACTTTATTTTCTAAGTGATTCAAGAAATTGTACAGTTACTATCTTTGTGATATTGACTTAACATTGATAAGCTTCCATTAAGACAACAGAATAAAAGGGAGGTCAACAGATTGGTGGCCTTGGTACTTTAATTAGAAAGTATAGTGAATATGAGAGTGTGAGATTCTTGAAAGAAAAAGACTTTGTGGTCAGAGAATATGTTGTTGGATTTAAGATTTCTGTTGTCATTCTGCCTAAAAAAAAGGTTCAGGAAATAGTGCAGGGGAAAAAATAATGAAGTAGATCATAGATGAAAGCCAGTCTGGGAATGTGGCTTGGGTAGTTCAGTGAATCTTATTCCTAATTATTGATGTCTCCTAGATTATGATGCATTTGGGATAAAATATGAAACTTTAAACCAGGCACAAAACTCTTCAGCATAAATTTGATTGTGGAAAGAGGATGACAAATGATAGGAATGCTAAAAACCAGGTGGAATTATCCATGAAGTAATTTGGTAAAATAAACATTTTTCATTAGTTGTTGGTGTAGAGGAAGTGGTATCTTCAGGCTCAAGATTAAGAGAATGGAAGGCAGCTGAGAAAAAAGCCCATGAAAAGGGTGGGGAAGTATATTTGCCCTCTTTTTCTATATGAAATAGTTGAAAAGATTCAGAAATAAGGTAAACATGAAAAGAAATCAAGTTGGAGAAATAGAAAAGTAAAAGAGTGAAAATGAACATATGAAGAGTAAATGATCTTTAGAACACTCCAGAGATCAGAATAAACCAACACCCCAAATTTGGTTCAGATGTCAATCCTAATGATCTCATACAGGCACTAAGAAATTATGAAAGTTTATTACTCACATAATGAGGCTTTCTGAGGAGAGTTCCCAAGATGGTCTGAGAATAGCTTGAGAGACCATGAAAAGAAGACTAACTTGGGTGTTAAGGTAGTTAGGGGATGAGACTAGAGGTGAGGACTCCTATGTGCTAGCTGGAGTTTATGGGACTCGATCTGCCCATTGGTGCCAAAGGAGAAAGTAGATGTTCTTATTGCTAGCTAGTCCGGATGTGGGGTGGAAGGGGAAAAGGGTGGTGGAGCTTGAAAGCTGTCAGCAATCAAACACCAAATATGAAATCACAATGAGACAGCCTTTCCTTTCATAGCCAAGGATTACATGGCTATGAGACATGGCTAGAAATGCCAGGGTTAAGCCACTTATGTTTATTAAACAAACTATTCCCACAGATTCCAGTGACCAGAAACACAGAAAATAGGAAATTAAGGTGATAAAGGGCAAGCAGATTAGGGCTCAAAAAAAGATTTCCATCCAAAAGGGCAGTGGAGCCCTGTTCTGCAAAGTGCTGAGGTCCCAGGAAAGCCCACTGTATTGTTCTTGGATTCCAAAAGAAATAACCAGGAGGACTGGCTGTGGAAGGCATGGCTTTATGAGGACTTACATGCGCACCAGTGGCAGCCGGCTTGTGAAGTTGAACCACTAACCAGCCGTGGGCAAACTACGGCCCGCGGGCCGGATCTGGCCCATTTGAAATGAATAAAACTAAAAAGAAAAAAAGACCGTACCCTTTTATGTAATGATGCTTACTTTGAATTTATATTAGTTCACACAAACACTCCACCCATGCTTTTGTTCCGGCCCTCCGGTCCAGTTTAAGAACCCATTGTGGCCCTCGAGTCAAAAAGTTTGCCCACCCCTGCACTTCATCAGGCCTGCATATGGGTTGCAGGACAGCTGTGGGGTGGGGATGGAGCTTGGCTGGCTATCATTTCCTTGCCACCCAGACTTTTCCAACAACTGGTTTTTTAGAGTAAAGAAACAGAGAAAAATAGGCCATGCAGGGGGAGCAGAACATGTATGTGTGAGATCATAACACTGTTTCCAATCCAGGCTCACATCTAAAAGCAGTTTCTCTTTGGCCTTCCTTCCAGCCAGGTTCCCAAGGTCTCACAGTCCGCCTAAAGATGCCCTTCACTGTATTTCCCACAGGATGGGAGGGGGAGTTGGAACATGGGAAGGGACCCATGTTCCCATTTACCATACAAGCACTCAACCCAGAAACGAAAGCCTGGACGTATATATTCAGCCAAAAGAAGAGACACAAAGTATGATCCAAACGCCAAAGCTGCTGCTGCTGAGAAGTTCACAAGTGTCAAGAATTTGGCTGGACTGAGCCTGCAGGTGAAGGTTATTATTGACTACAGCTGGGAGATGCCAGACTCATGTCACGTTTTCAAGATTTTACAGCCTTGTTAGTAGAAAGGAAAATAATTCCTCTGAATCAATAAATGACACATCTTACTGTAGGAGACAACCAAGGCTGTGGTTGGAATGAAGCCTGGAATTATCCCAGTTCAAAATTCAAGACATCATGCTAAGCTTATAAACCCACATGTTTTATCCCTTTGGTTAATCCAAAGAGGAAAGGGAAGAGACTTCTGGGTTCTCTGGGTCAAGCAGCTGTCTGAGAAGGCTTAAGTAGAGAATAACGATTTTTACTGGCCTTTGTAACAAGACTATCTGGACAAGACATTCTGTTATTCAGAGCTAATAACCCAATGGAGCTTAGTTTTCTATTAAACTATTTACTTATTTTTGTCAGAAGTCACAACCTGATTCATTAAATTCCTGCATTCATTTAGCAGTTCTCTGTCTAAGCTGACATCCCATAATACAAGGCAATTTTCCAAATATATTAAGCACATAGTTGAAAAGAATTCCCACCAGTAACACACTGTCAAGATATCATCAGTGGAACTGTTAAGTGTTTTACAGAGTCGTCGAATCTCAGCAGTTTACTTGAGAGTCTCATGCACACATTTGTACTTCAAATATTTTAGCCTTAAGCAAGTTCTTATTAACAGAAGATCTAATAATGTTACTATAGTCTGGAGGGGAGGCTAATGCTGATTAGGATGACTTTTCAATAATGGAGAACAAGTGTCATAATAAAAGGCAGAGGAGTTTCAAAATATGACAGTATGCTCTGGAAGCTAAGTAAAATCTTTTATTCATGATCTCTGAACGGCCAAGTGTAGGAACTTCTAGGGAATAATTCTTTAAACTAGGGTTTTTGAAATTTCTTTCCTTCAACACAGTGGTTAAAATCATAGACACTGGATCTAAAATGTTTGGGTTCAAATTCTGGTTCAGACATTGACCAAATCTGTCTCTCATTCGTAAGAACATGTTTAAGAAAAACAGTAATAATTGGACTTGCCTTGCGGGGTTGTTAGGTGGATTAAATGGATCAATGTCGTAACTTTATGAGAGCAGAGCTCAGATCATGGCAACATTGTACAAACTACATTAGATAAGCATGATCTACAATTATTTGTGGGAGTTGGTTCTGATAGGTACGTTCTCTCAGCTTTCTGTCCGAGGACTGATCATTAGAGTTTCAGACCTTTCACTATTTACTCATGTACTGAAATCAAGGCAATAGCTATTCTGAGCCTTATAAATCCTCTCAATTGTTGCCATATTACTGTAGTTTTAATTATTCTGTTAATTCTCCAAATTGGCTCAAATTCTCTATCATCTTTGTCACGATCACCTAATTCCATAATTAATTCTTGACAGGATTTGGTTCCCGATGCTATTTGCCTTCTGAAAGAGTCAGGAATTGGAAAGCAGCCCTATAATTGCCTTGGCAGCATTTTGCTTGGTTTCATGAATCTTGTTTTGGATATATGCTAAGAAGAAGGATCCAAGATTTGTAGAATTAGAAATTCAATCTTGGCAGCAACTGGGTTTGAGTTTGCACAGATTGTTAAAGAGGTGAGGTAGTTTGCTCAGCAGGTGAGAAAATTATTTCTGTTAGCCATTATGGCTGTCATGATTTGGGGAAGCAATTTGAAATCCCCTTTCATAATGCTTAAAAGGTTTCCTTGACTTTCAGTAAAAGAATAGGGGGTATTAGTGAAATTAATTTAGTTGAAGCAAAGCGATAAGCAATGTAATCATTTCAGGGAGACTACATAATTCATTGTCAGTTATTCATTCAACAAAAATTGATTAGGTGTTTTCTATGTGTCTCTCACTCTTTTAGTCCTGTAATAAAATGGTGAATAAAATCTGAGACTGACATTCATATGCCACGGTCTAATTGACTTTTAAAATATGGTTTGGAATGTTAAATCTACAATCTCTGACTATAATTGCGAAAGCATTGCTTCTTTTGCTATTACTTCTAATCAGGCACAATATTCTTGTGTATATAATAAAATTAATGTGCTTAGCTGGATTTTAAACCTAGAAATTTAGAAATAAAGGTGATTTCCAGAGGAAAATTTTCCTCAACCATTGTATATATTTCTATGGCCAATTGTTCCCTCTCAGTGCGATGTGTAAAAGGGATCATTATTCTAATTTTATTTAGTGGTTCGTAACTGTTCTAGAATGAAAGCTCTTATAGGTATCTTTTCTTATTGATGTTTATATTCCCAGTGCCAAGAAATACATCTATAGAGTAGTGGCTCTTAACTCTGGAGTGTATCATTATCTCATTTTCTATATAGTCTTCATAATACGGTTGCCTGGACCCACTGCTGATCAAAAATTGCCAGGCCTACTGATAAAAAATCTTTGAGGGTTTAGACATGTCTGTTTTTAAAATAGTCCAAAGAAATTTTAGTTTCTCAGTTAGGGTTGAGGGTTGAGTCCCACCAGTATAGAATTATATTTTTAATCTCACCTTAGGATATATTGTTATTGATTTTAGAGTGGCAGAAAAGGAGAAAGAGAAAGAGAGAGAAGCATCAATGTGAAATAAACATTGATCAGTTGCATGCTCTTAGCACCCCAACCAGGGATCAAACCTGCAACCTAAGTATGTGCCCTGATGGGGAATCAAACCTGCAATCTTTTGGTGTATGGTACAATGCTCCAACCAACTGAGCAGCCCCCCAGGGTAGAATTATTAATTGAATGAGTGTATGAGTGAAAAAAATGAATGAGTGAATGAGTAAATAAATCTATATATATAAAAGCCTAAACAACCATTTGACCGTTAGCTATGACATGCGCTGACCACCAGGAGGCAGACACTCAATGCACAGGCATGGAAACATGGAACAGACTGGTGAAAATCAGAAGGAAGGGTGGGGGGGGAGGGTGGAAAGAAATTAACCAAAGATCTTATATGCATACTAGAGGCCCAATGCATGGATTCGTGCACCAGTGGGGTCCCTTGGCGTGGCCTGCAGGGGTCAGGCTAAATCTGTGCACTCGGCCTCTGACATCCCCCGAGGGGTCCTGGATTGTGAGAGGGCGCAGGCCAGGCCGAGGGACCCCACTGGTGCATGAATCTGTGCACCGGGCATCTAGTAAATAAATAAATGCCATCACAATTTTGTACAAAAATTATATTTGCATATTTCTTTGATTTGTGCAACCAAATTTGAAACCTTTCTACAGTAGAACTGAAATTGTTATTTGAGTAAAAACCCATTATGCCAAAGTCCTATTCTCAGTTATCCAACTTGTCAACTATTTATTTTCTTTACATATACCTCTGTATTTCCAAAGGAGAGCAGACTGTAAACATTAGAGAGGCAAGCTTGCTCTAGGCCAGCCGTGGGCAAACTAAGGCCCGCGGGCCGGATCCGGCCCGTTTGAAATGAATAAAACTAAAAAAAAAAAGACCATACCCTTTTATGTAATGATGTTTACTTTGAAATTTTTTTAAAAA
>NW_005371541.1:2258091-2262132 GCF_000412655.1 Myotis brandtii
GACGCTCTATCCACTGAGCCAAACCGGTTTCGGCTGTTTACTTTGAATTTATATTAGTTCACACAAACACTCCATCCATGCTTTTGTTCCGGCCCTCCGGTCCAGTTTAAGAACCCATTGTGGCCCTCGAGTCAAAAAGTTTGCCCACCCCTGCTAGAGGAAATGTTCACAAGTGGTGATCTAGTTGTTGATTTTTCAGCCAAGCAGGATAAGTTGGAATAAAATCACTGAGAGATCTGGGATCTGAGAATCCCTCTTATCTTAGGAGTCAGAGATGCTGAGAATAAAGAACAGTTAGTGTTCAGTTAGTAACCCCCAAGCTTCAAGAGACATTAATGATTCAAAACAAGTACTTATAGTATTATTTTATACCAGGGTCTTCAATATCTATTAAATATTTATACAAAAGTTAACATTTAAATATGGGATCTCAATAAAGAGTTAGTAACCTGATAAATTACATAGATTTACACAATTTTAAATTAATTGATGATTCCTTTGCAAATGTTGGTGTGTTTAGGACATGCCCAAGATATGTTATTTTTAAAAGTCTAGTAATACTGAGGAGACATATGGGTAAGAATAAGCTTTGCCAATCATTTTTAGCTCTAAGTAGTAGCTATACAAGAAATGATTAATTACCAAGTTTTAATACTAATTCATTTAACTCCATTTATTTTCTATATCACACCATCTCTAATTAGCTGATTTACCATTAAAAACAACTTATTTGTGTCAAAAATTATACAGGAAAAGAAAAGGAACATGCTGTCATTTGAATTTAAATGCTAATTTACAACTAGAGCCTAGAGAAAGAAATACATTTTTTTAGAAAAAAAAATTAAAGAAAGACAAGCAAAAAAATCATTGCTAGACAATAGTAAACATATATTCATCTAACTATGAATATCCTCCTATATAATAAAAGCCCAGTGACCGAAATGGCGGTCACGACCAGAATGACCAGAATGACCAGAGACCAGAACAACCATGGCCCCTCGTCCAGGCCGGCCCCGCCCCTCAGCAGGGACCACCACCCTGATCAGGGCTGTGGCTGGCCTGCAAACTGTCTGCAGCCCCGGCCAGCCCCAACCCCAGTGGGGACCCCCACCTGGATCCAGGGTGCCCATTAGGGCAGGCCGGCTGGCCCCCACTCGTGTACTGGGCCGCTATTCTATATAATAAAAGGGTAACATGCAAATTGACCCAAACGGTGGAATGACCAGAACAACTGCTTGACCAGTCACTATGAGGTGCACTGACCACCTCTCAGTTCCTTTCCCTGGCCAGCAGGCTCCGATCATCTGATGGCAAATGGGGAACTGGGGTGAGTTGTGGTGGGGGGCGGGGCCGGGGAGTGGGTGGAATGGCCAACCTCTTGGTCCCTCCCCCCGGCCAGCAGGCTCCAATCACCTGATGGCAAATGGGAAACTGGGGGTGGGTGGTGGGGGACGCAGGCAGTGCCAGACCAAGACCCCCGCCCTGCCATTCATCCCCACACACAGAGGGCAGCCTGTGGCAGGGGCGGGGCCAGAAAGTGGGCAGGAACAGCTGACCTCTCGGTTCCTCACTCAGCCAACAGGCTCCAATCACCTGATGGAAAACGGGGAACCGGAGTTGGGTGGCAGCAGGGGGCGGAGCCAGCTGCGGGCAGCTGGGGAAGATGGCTCTTATTGCAGGCCAGGCCTACAAACCATACCCATGGCACGAATTTCGTGCGCTGGGCCTCTAGTATATAAAAAAAGTCTAATATGCAAATCGATCCAACTGTAGAACAACCAGTCGCTATGACACACACTGACCACCCAGGGCAGACACTCAAATGAAGGAGCTGCCCTCTGTTGGTCAGTGCGCTCCCACAGGAGGAGTGCCGCTCAGCCAGAAGCCCTGAGCCGGGCTCACAGCTGGCAAGTGCAGCAGCGGTTGCTGGAGCCTCTCCCACCTCCATGGCAGCGCTAAGGATGTCCAACTGCCTGCGGGGAGCGGGCCTAAGCTGTCTGTCGGACATCCCCCGAGGAATCCTGGACTGCGAGAGGGCGCTGGCTGGGCTGAGGGTCCTCCACGAGTACACAAATTTTGTGCACTGGGCCTCTAGTTTTCTATAATGTAAAGCTTTTAGAATGATTGCAAGTGGAGAACCAACATTTCAGCAGTTGGTTCTACACTTCAATCAAATTTAATATAATTGTAATATTTTTCAAAAGCATTCTTCCTTGCAATGTTTTCATTGCAGAGTACAAACATGTTAATCTGACTGCCCATAACATCACTAATTCCCAATATTGAATCATTTACTTTTTCAGGATAGGTGAGCATCAGATTTCCACTAGAAATAATCATCATTACAGGGGAACTTAATTGAATACTTGACCTCAACTTAATCTGCAAAATTTTTAATAGACCAGCTTTTATGTAAATTGACATGGTTTTGCTATCTTCTTTCTATTTATATAAAGGGCATTGTGCTTTGAACACCTGGGAAAGGAGTTACGATTAAATAATTTTAAGGAATATTTTAGTTCTTTACAGCTTACTTTTCTGAACTGTAGATTGTTTAATAGCCCGTATGCTTCTTCTATTATAATGCTCTCAATAAAGCAGTGTGTTCATTCAATCTCAGCGTTAAAGCATATATCATTGTTTTGTAGTCTCTGAAGATAGATGTCTTTTTAGTGGTATAAATGTGAGTCATTATATGCTAAAAGAAAAGCAAAACAGAATTCAGGATTTCTTTAGAAAAGTTAAAATGGCACATACTATATTCCAATCTAATATTAATCAGGAAATTGAAATGGAGTCAAGTTGTATATACTAGAAGTACTGTAATATACCAGCAGGGCAATATTTATTAGCCTGTCACTTTGCCTTTCAATTGTGTTATTAAAATACTTCTATTAAAGATTTATAGAGAAGAAAGCATATTAGTGAACATATTATCAATTAAGTAACATCAATAATCTTTTAACTTTAAAAAACATATAAAAACACCTTATTTAAAAATTACTAGTCTTTGAAAATATCTTCAAAGGAAAACTGTTACCAGTTCCTATAACCACTCAGGTTATCTAGAGGCAAGATCAGAGGCTATAGTACCAAGATGGGGCGGAAGGCAAAGATCCAATCATTCTCTTACCTGGTTCCCTAAATGTACTGAAAAATGGTACTTAGTTTATGGCCTAGCCATATAAAGGCAAAGAAAAACTTTGGAGATGAAGGATAACTTAATTTTAGCATCACCTCTCCCATATTGTGTAATTCTATTCTTCTTCTTATTCTCCTTCTTCTTCTTCTTCTTCTTCTTCTTCTTCTTCTTCTTCTTCTTCTTCTTCTTCTTCTTCTTCTTCTTCTTCTTCTTCTTGACTTAAGCAGGCCAAATGTCACCACAATCCCTGCTTTTCAAGCCCTCATATATAGCATATGCAGCCAGGTGTGATCCAGCTGCCACATGGGAATAAAGTTGAATGTGCCAAGATCTGCTTTGAGCTCATATGACAATTGGAATGGGTATACTGGCAAAGCCACCAAGAGTTTTATATGAGAAGTCACCCACTGCTAAGCCCATGGACTGAATTTGCTGCAGTTGAATTTAGAACCTGAATGGTACAGTGGACCATGGGACAGTTAAAGCAACAACAACAACAACACTGCAATTGACATCATGAGAATGACATTTATCTCACTTATTTCTATACTATACTAGTGGCCTGGTGTATGAAATTCGTGCACGGGGGAGGGGGTGTTCCTCAGCCTGGCCTGCGCCCTCTCTAATCTGGGACCCCTCGCAGGATGTCCTACTGCCGGTTTACAGGGATCGGGCCTAAACCAGCAGTCGGACATCCCTCTCGCAATTCGGGACTGCTGGCTCCTAACGGCTCACCTGCCTGCCTGCCTGCCTGCCTGATTGCCCCTAACCACTCTGCCTGCTGGCCTGCTTGTCCCCAACTTCCCCCTGCCGGTGGCCTGCTTGCCCCCAAATGCCCCCCCTGCCAGCCTGATCACCCCCAACTACCCCCCTGCTTGCCTGCTTGCCCCCACTTTCAC
>NW_005371541.1:2262264-2266228 GCF_000412655.1 Myotis brandtii
CCCCCACCAGCCTGATCACCCACAACTGCCCTCACCTCTTGGCCTCTAACCGCCTCTACCTTGGCCCCACCACCATGGCTTTGTCCAGAAGAATGTCTAGAAGGTCTCCTGGAAGGTCTCCCAGTCTAATTAGCATATTACCCTTTTATTAGTATAGATAGCTTGGTGGTTTACAGGAAAAGCTTTGGAATCAGACAACTGGATCTGACTAGGAGTTTAAGCACTTACTATGTGAGCTTGGGCAAAAGCATTGTGATGAAACCGCTGTTTTCTCATCTTTAAAATGGAAGCATAATAGTACTTTCCAGATAGGATTGTGGAGTAGATTACATGAAATATTGGCTACTTTAGTTATACTATTATTATTATAGTCATCAATGCAGTGAACTGATAGTGCTCATCGGGTAGTTCATTGCAAGTTATTCAGACCATGTGATCACTATTGGCAAATGAGATGTGAGGGACAATAATGTGAGTCACTTCCAGACTGAGGCAAGTAAGAGGCAGGCACTTCTGTCACATCTCTCTCATTCCCTCCCATGGTGACCTTGGATACCACATGTTCCAGATAATAAAGCTATAAGAGGGAGGCGGTCCAGTAATCTAGGTTAAAGTTTACATGAGTGGGAAATAAACCACAGGCATGTGGTGGTTATTTTCTTTTTTAACATAACATAGCCTACCCTCAACTGACAAATACAAACATTTTGAGATAGGAATGTCAAGTCTAATCGCTCCCATTTTATAGTAGGAGAAACTAAGGCTCTAAGATTTAATTTTCCAATTTCCCTAAGATTCCAGAGATAACTAGTGATTCTACAAGAATTAGATTTCAAATCTTTCTATCCCATGGAATATTTTACCATGGAAGCTAGGGGCTAGACAACTTAGGTCATGATTACTGTAATCAGACAATATTTACGGTGAAGATCTGAATCTATGCAATGGCTTCAATCAGCTGGCATTGCATTAACAGTCTCTGCATTCACTCCTCATCAGAGTAGATACTTATAGAATAGGAATCACACAGTATATTGAGCTCTTGGTGTTCTTTGTAAGAAATGTATATTTTAATATAGTAGGTGTCACTTGATGATAGGTTAACTATTAAAATATTAGCTGCTTTACAGGAAAAGAAAATCTCTTGGATTGATTTTTCCAGCATGTAGTGTTTCACAGGCTTCAGTAATTCAGCAATTCAAGGCAAATAAACTAAGTTGTTCTAATCTTATTCCTAGGGGAACTGGCGTTTTGAATCCTCACTCCTTTGTTGAGCCCAAATTGATCTAATTGTTCTTTAAAATGGATGAATTAAACTGTGCACCAAAATTTTTGCTGTCTGAAGTCGACCAATCTCACTGATGTCATCTCCATCCCCCAACCCCACCCACCAGCCTCATCTCTTGATTTGCCCAGTGGAACATAAATAATCAGACTTAGCTCTTGTCTATGATTTCAAGGAATTCCCTCACATTGAGATTTTGTTGTTGTTGTTTTACAAATTGGTATTCAATGTATTTCCTTTGGAAAAACAACTTTCAAATTTTTTAAAGTTCTGGAAAACACCATTAGCAAGTTTAATTGTCTTTTTCAATATGTATTCTAACAGTTTGTACAAAAGCATTTAGTGTTTATGTGCCAGTTTTAAAGAGCAATAATGATTGTAAAGAGAAAATTTTGCTTTTAACAATTTCAGCTGAGTTTTCACCAGTTCGTGTGTAAATGAATCATATAGTGAGTGCTGGATATTTCAACAGACCTAAGGATCTACTTTTTTGTTCTTCCAGGATTGCTATTTGAAAAGACAAAATTCAATCTTTTCGAGTTTTAATTTAAAATCCAGGTGTGTGGGAAGACAAAGATCTCTAGGGTCACTCCATTATTAACACTACCTTAGTGTATGCATGGTGCTTTCATTTAATATTATTTAATCCAGATTTGTGCAAAATATTTCTAATTAATCTTCTATATTTAATCTCTCATCCATCACCCACCCAAGCGTTATCTTCTCTACAGCCACTCATCTTTCAACAGTTTTATTAAAATATGATTGGCATACTACAAAATATCCCATTGCAATCATACAATTTAATGATTGTTAGCATATATAGTTATTTAATGATTACCACAATTTAGAAGATTTTCATGAACCTCCAAATATCTATTATACCTGTTTACATATAATCCTGACTCTTGTAACTAACTCCACCCAGTGTCTTATCTGCTATTCATTTTTGTAAATTTGAGTTTTCTAGGCTTTTCATAAAAATTCAGTTGTACAATATGTAGTCTTTTGTGTCTGGCTTCTTTCCCTTTGCATAATGGTTTAAGTTTCTACCATATTATAGTATGTCTCAGTAGTTTATTTCCTTTTCTTATAGAATAGTATTGTTGTATATGGACATTTTGTCTATCCATTTACCAGTTGGTGAAAATTTGCTTTGTTTCCAAATTTGGGCTTTTTTGGATAATGCTGCTGTGAATATTTGTGCACATGTCATGTGGGAAACAGAGGTTTTCCTTTCTCTTGGCTAGACTATTAGATGCAAAATAGCTGGGTCTTATGGAAACTTTAACCACGTAAGAAATTGCCAAGTGGTCTTCCAAAGTAGTTGCATTATTTCACATGTCAGTCAGCAAAGTATGTAGGACTCAGTTTTCTACATCCTGGTCAAGTCTTGGTGGTGTCTCTCTTTCTTATTATAGCCATTTTAGTTTGTGGATAGTGACATCTCATTGTGATTTTAATTAGCATTTCTATTGTAGCTAATATTGTTGAGCTCTTTTCACCTTAGTAGCTTTAGACTGAAATTTTTCATGAAACCTCTATTCAAAGAATTTGCCCATTTTAATTAGGTTGTTTGTTATGATTAAATTGAAGTTCTTTATATATTATGGGTATTTTAGATATATGACTTACAAATATTTCCTTGTAGTCAGTGGATTTCCTAATATGTTGTATATATCTACACTAATAAAAGAGAAACATGGTAATTGGCGTACGACCGCTACCCTTTTCATTGGCTAATCAGTGAGTATATGCAAATTAACTGTCAGCCAAGATGGCGGCCGGCAGCCAGGCACTGAAGCGAGCAGGGAGGCTTGCTTGCTGCAGATTCCAACGTTCTCCGCCTAACTTGCCAGCCTCTCAGTTGCAACTCTAAGCAACTATATACTATGTTGCAAATAAGAAGCTAAACAAAACCCCAGAAAAGGGCTTCCATTCAGCCGGGCTCGGACCACAACATTGTATCTATGTTTTCAGCAGCAAGGCCCCAGAGCTAAAGCTGGCCAAAAAAAAAAAAAAAAAGAGAGAAGAAAACAAGGAGCGGTTGGAAGCTTCAGTCACTCGCCAGCCGGAAAACAGCCCTCAGCCCCTCACCCAGACTCGCCAGGCACCCCAGTGGGGACCCCCACCCTGATCCAGGACACCCTTCAGGGCAAACCAGCCAGCCCCTACCCATGCACCAGGCCTCTATCCTATATAGTAAAAGGGTAATAGGCCTCCCAGCACCGGGATCAGCGGAGCAGCGAGGCTCCCGGCACCGGGATCAGCGTGACAGGGGGCAGCGCCCAAACCCCCTGATCGCCCTGCGGCTCTGTGTGTGACAGGGGGCGGGGCCACAACCTCCCTATCCGCCCTACTCTGTTCGTGACAGGGGAAGGCACCCCAACCCCCTGATCTGCCCTGCTCTGTGCCTGATAGGGGGGAGCTCCAAAATCTCCTGATTGCCCTGCGTCTCTGTGTGTGACAGGGTACAGCGCCGCAATCACCCCACCCCCAGGCCCTGCTCTGTGCCTGATAGGGGGGAGCTCCAAAATCTCCTGATTGCCCTGCGGCTCTGTGTTTGACAGGGTGCAGCACACCAACCCCCTGATCGGCCCTGCTCTGTGCAAGACGTGGTGGCGCCGCAACCTCTCCATCGATCCTGCCTTGAGTGCGACAGGGGGCGGTGCCCCAGCC
>NW_005371541.1:2266946-2289324 GCF_000412655.1 Myotis brandtii
ATATATATACTAGAGGCCAGGTGCATGAAATTTGTGCATAGGTAGGGTCCCTAGGCCTGGCCTGCAACCAGGGCCGATCTGTGGGGTGACCACCGGGGTGATTGGGGCCCCCACTTGAACCTGCCTTGGCTGGCCTGGCACCGCCCACTCACCAGCCCATCCCCCGCTGCTGCCGGTCACCTCCCTCTGTGGGACAACAGGCTGAGCGGTCAGAGAGGCCCCACTCGCACCCGCCTTGGCTAGCCTGGCGCCACCTGCTCGCTGGCCCCACCCCCTGACACTGCAGCCAATTAGGGCCTGTGGGCTGGGAGTAGCTCCTGCATTGAGCATATTCCCCCTGGAGGTCAGTGCAAGTCATAGCGACCGGTTGTTCTGCAGGTCATTCTGCCGTTTGGTTGATTTGCATAATATATATATCAGGGGTCCTCAAACTACGGCCCGCAGGCCACATGCAAATACAAATATTGTATTTGTTCCCATTTTGTTTTTTTTACTTCAAAATAAGATATGTGCAGTGTGCATAGGAATTTGTTCATAGTTTTTTTTTAAACTATAGTCCGGCCCAGAAGAGCTGTCATAGTCTTAATACTTAGCATCTTATCTAAGGCACTTCTATAGTAATATTACACCCCATGCTCCCTGACCACTGTGGTCTGGCTCACTGGCCCTATTTGAAGCATGGTGTTCCCTCCTACCAAATGAATTGCCTTCTCCCTCACTCCCCTACAACACAGTTAACTCTTTTTTTTGCAATATAGTTTAGCTTAGTCATCAATTCCTGATCTTTTCAACTAGACTAATTGTCCTATTAAATACTCTTGAGCAACAGATAATCCTGCCTCTTAGTATATACCACATTTATTTTCATTTATTTATCACAGGCTAAGAAATGATTCATTTCAATTATATTCTTAGTACTTGACAGGGTGTGTGGTACTCATTAAAATAAACAGTTGAGGATAATTTTTAAAAATATTTGTAAATATATGGTCTGATTGACTGAGCTGGTAAATAAAGGTTAAAATATAATTTCTTTACATCTACTATGAATCAGGCATCTTGGCAGGGTACAAAGATAAATTATATTCATTAATGTCATTTTTTATACATATAAATGCAAATAGGCATTTTCTGCATTAATATTATTACGGTTGAAATACTGTCCCTTGAACTGGGCCAGATAATACTTCTTTCCATAATTTATCTTGACATAAGTAAGGTAGTTTATGCAAAAATATATCATCAGACACAGTGTATTAATAGTTTGAAGTTATATTTTCATGTTTTACAGTTTTTTTGTGTTTAATGTACACATTTATTTTATATTTCATGGTTGATATAAGCAAAAGAAAATTGTACTAGTGTTATACTATAATTATTTAAATAACATTATGATTAAAGTAAATCAATTGATGACAGATGTCCATAGGTATACTTTTCCTCTAAAATTGAACTTTACAAGATTGAAAAACTATTTTTTATAATATTCTGTTATAAGAAGCAAAAAGAAATAGGAAAGTAGGAAGATAAAATCAAGGGAACTAGCAAAAATCATGCTATAGGTAGACATCACTTTCTTTTTTTTAAATATATTTTTTATTGATTTCAGAGAGGAAGGGAGAAGGAGAGAGAGAGATAGAAACATCAATGATGAGAGAGAATCATTGATTGGCCACCTCCTGTACACCCCACACTGGGGATTGAGCACACAACCTGGAAATGTACCCTAACCAGGAATTGAACCATGACCTCCTGGTTCATAGGCCAACACTCAACCACTGAACCATGCTGGCTCAGAGACATCACTTTCAATTATAGTCCATTGGCCAAATCAAGTCACCTGGCCAAGGTTGCCAGTGGGGCAGAGGACTGACTATACCGCTACCTAGGAAGGCACTAAAAATTGCACAGCCAGGAGTAGGCAGGAATGATGCTCTAATAAAGGGGAGCAGATAATTGGGAACAATAATGTACTTATCCATAGTATCTATTTTCATAATATTTGTTTCTTGCCCATTATATTTCCCTTTTCCCTTTTTTTCTCTTTCCCCTCCTCCTACTGAAGGGTTGCTCGCTGAATTCCTATGTGATTTCAATAAATACCATGAAATAAATGTATTGCTAGGAAAGGTTGCTGCTTTGTGTAGTTCAATTATGTTTTTTTTAAATGTTGGTATTGTCTTTTAACTAGATTGTAATAGTGTTTTGAATTAAACACCAAGCTTCTCACAGAGAGCCTAGTGAAAACTCAGCAACTGCTGGTTGTTTGAGAATGAACAAAAGCACTTTTCTTATTCCTAGCTTAATTAATTACTTCAAATTTTATTTCAAGTAATTTTGAGCAATTTTTATAAAGGTCTTTGACATTAATACACACACATACTTTATTGCTGATGCAGAAGAACATGAGTTGAGAACCAAATGGGTCACATAAAAGATCAGCATGGAATCCTGACAAAGGCAAATCTCTTAATTATTTCAGGTCAATAGATTTAGCTAATGAATAACCAGTGTAGATTTGAAATAATCTTTGGAAATACGAAGTATATAATATTAATATTTTTCGATGTGCAAATATAGTTAAAGCATAATTAACTTTATGTAACATTATGATTTTAGACATCCTGAATTAATCCATTTCAATGGTTTTGTATAGCTCCAATAATTTTTAAGCCAGAATATTTCCTAAATTACATAGTCATGTGCATATTTTAATTCAAATCATTGCTACCAGATTAGAAAAGCAAATTAACATTTGTGTTAGCTTGATTGTATCAATGGCTTTAATTCTTCAACTGCTCTTGTTAGAATACCCCTATGCTTTTATTACTCTCAAGTTCTGATTCTGAGCTTAACTTATGCTAAGTAGCTTTTATTACTCTCAAGTTCTGATTCTGAGCTTAACTATGTGATTTCTTTTGTCCATTGAGATATTAGCAAATGTGGCAAAGCAGACAAAGAGGAACTATTTGATTGGGCTTGTTCAGTCTTGCTTCTCCATATGACCAGGAGAATATTAATGGTCAGCATACAGAGAACAAAGCTGAGTCACTCCAGTCATTCTAAGCAATGCCATCCTCAATAGTCAGCCAACCACTGGACTTTTGGGTTAGCTCAGCCAATATCACTAGAGCCTCATAGTTAATCTTTAGCTAAGCACGGATCCCTGAGCAAGCTCAGCAAAGACAGCTTGCCCCGACTGATCAGCTGAACCCTGTCAACTTATTTGTGTGACACTGAGAGGTTTTGGTTATTTTATATATGGTATTTCTTTGGCAATGCTAACCAATGGACTGAATACTTTGTTATCTGAACTAGGACACAGTGACAGTAAAAGGAAATGCCATATGTTATTATAAATAGGCCCTGTCCTACAAAAATGTGAGTGTATCTTTGCCTTACTTACAAGAAAGCTCTGAGTTCTTTGAAAATGGGTATTTCAATGAGTGTCAAAGATACCATATCTCAGTAACCAATTTTCTAGGGAAGGAACAAAACTAACTAAATATAGTCCACATATGGTGACTGCTGGTGATATAATTTAGGTATAACACGTACTAATATTACAAAATGGAGTATATAAATGCATTAAATGGATCAATAGTTAAAAAAGGACTTGAATAATCATAAATAGCTACTGATTTTTGGCTTCAGTGTGGAAGATAAAAGGAAGGGGCTTGTCCTGAGCTAAATTTAAATTGCAGCTCCTTAGCTTCCATTGCCTGTTTCTAGGTAAAGTGTTGTTGCACATTTCATTACGACCCAGAAACCAGATTTATATGAGCACTGCAAAGTTTATGTTTTGTTTTTTAATGTTAAATATTCTAATTATTTAAAAAAGCCTGTGTAGCCCACACACTAAGCATGTGTGCAAGTCAAATTTTGCTCACTGGCTACCATTTTTTTTACCTCATACCTCTTACCTAGAGAAATGTATAAGTAGAATAGCTTCTAAATATGGGCTTCTTTTTAAATTTAATTTAATTGTTTAATTTCAAATTTTTAATGTTGACATAATTGCAAGTGTCCTCCTTTCCCCGCCCTTTGCCCACATCCAACTACCCGCACCTCCCCATCCCTTGACCTTCAACAAAACCAAAATATTTCACTTTGGTCTTGGTTGAAGCCATATGGTACTAAATTAAAAATAGTACCTTCTATTGAGTTTCTTTCATGTGACTATTCTTGCTTTTTGATTAGCTTAAGTGTCAAAGACCATAGATACCAATAGCCAGGTAAAAGAAATAATAGTTCTTTGTATTACTCATTATTACTGTGTGACAATATCAACACAGATTTTGTAGTTTAAAACAACACACATTTAATATATCACAGTTTCTATAAGTCAGGAGTCCTGACATAGGTTAATTGTGTTCACTACAATACTATAATCAAGACATTGGCCAGAGATGTGGTCTAATCTGAGGCTTGCCTGGGGCAGGATCCACTTCGAGGCTCACCAGGTTGTCGGCAGAATTTATGTGCAAGACTTTTAAAAACTAACAAACCAGTCTTTAATTTACTTAATGACGCCATAGTTCAGAGAAAATAATAGTATAGTGATTGGAGAGCTTCTTCAAAATGTGGTCCTTCATACAGATGACCTACTGTTCACTATATCACTATATTTTACTTGTTCAGATTGCCTACATGAAGCATTGAGTGATTTGTTTTGAAGATTACAGACTGTGTGCTATGACCTACATGTATTTTTATTATAGGAAAGATTTCGCTTTATTCATAATCCCTATAGTTTTTATAGGTCCTCTTAGATATATTTTTATGTGATATTATCTACCATGGCAACTGAAAACAAAAAAAAGACACTTTGTTTTGTCCTGGCTACCAGGTGGTCCCACAAAACATCCTGAGTGGCAGGGAACTGTGAGAGCCCAATGTCAACTTCATTGACAAGGGGGCATGATCTTGAAGATTACTGAAAAATGAGTGAATTATTAAATTGCATTTTCTGCTAATTAACCACTTGTATAAGTAACCACTTGTCTCCCACTGAACCAATGAAGCAAATTATTGTCTGCTGGAATGAAATACAAAGACAGCCTATCGGTTCTTATAACTTCTTCCACTGCAAAATTAACCATCTATCCTATCTTTCATTTATAAAGTGAAAACTCATTCCTTTTAACAATTCAATGGAAACATACAAACCACTTTGGGAATGACCTGACTGTTTAAAACTAAACCAAAATACACAGGTAATAAAAGTAAACCTTGTTGCTATAGAAAAATTGCTCAAATAAGAATTTTGGTGTATATTGTTTTTCAGTGAACCAATTACAGTGCCTAAAATTGGAACCAAAGTGAATAGCTATTTCATGCCGCTATAAATGAACGAAAAGAGTTCTCCATTTCAAAGTCACTTGACATAAAACTTACACATTCCAGACTTCTGAAACTTTCCACCTACTTATATCGCTGCCACTTACACATATCGTTAATCCATCAATAACTCTCAGGGTTGCAACAGCTGAATGGAAAAATGGCTAAGGTTCCCCCATTTCATAAATCTCAAAGTGCTTATGATTCTTAAAAATACGGCACATATTTTTATTTGCAGTTTCAGAATGGTTGAAATAATTTAGAAACAGATACTCTTAACTGGTGAGTGATTTAGTCTGGGGTTAGAATTAATATTCCACATTTTCTCATTTTTGGAAGGAGCACTATTTACTAAAAGCATTTCAAGCAAGAGAAATTAATACACTTTTTATGTTGACTTTCCACTTTAATATTAAAAAGGAAAGCATTTATTGGGGAAAATATGATTTCACATTTACTCTACATAGTTTTGTATATTGAAAGTCTCGTGTAGAAGAATATATTGAAGTTTTAAAGTTATAGAGGTTTATTTTACTCTAGCACATATTGAGTAGTTTATATCACGAAGACTGGGTTATTAATTTATTTGGTAAACCTACCCCAAAAGTGAGGGTCTCTAAAGAGAAATAAAGTTCCTATAGGCTGACAATATGAAAGTGGAAATTTATATAGAAATCAAAATTAATTTTAAATTACATTAACTCATAGTTCCTGAAAGTATACCCTATAGTAATGCTATTTGAACAATTAAGAACAAATATTCTGTGACTAAAGAAAATTTAAATAAAAAAGAAATGTTAAATAAAGCTAGAGAAACAATATATCTCTAAAGAACAGATACAATAGAAAACATGATTGTTATCATCCCTTTTTTGATAGAATTAGCAAATAAATGCAGAATTTTAAAAAAGCTTTTAAAAAGAAAAGGAAGCAGTGACAACTCATGTCCATTGAAATGATTACATTACAATTTGAAGAGGATAATGAAAAGAAAGTGGAGAGAGACTAGCCCATCTTGGGAAGTCTCTAGTATGAGTTGCTATTAAAAGAGTAAAAGTACAAAGGAAAATAAACAATGTACCCTAGGGTGTGGGCCCTCGCTCATAAAGGCGGCTTCCCCAGGGAACTTTCCAAGAGCTCTTGCTCTAACTATAACTCTCTGCTAATTAAAAGCTTTTTCTCTCATGCAGTTGTCTGTAAGTTCCTTGACCTTTGCTGTGGCAAGGAGATCACTTGTTCAATCTGATTGTTTGGAGCCCAAGTAGATATAAAAGCCCCTTAGCTTGCTACGCACGTATATTTTTAACATTCGCTTCTCTAATATAAAAACCTTGACCACTTCACCTGGCAAACATAAGATCTCGAAAACCTTTCTTCTGACAATAAGTGAACATTTTTAGAAACAAATGTATTAGGACCCTCTACACAATGGTTGATCCAGAGGCCTTGTTCATTAAAGGGAGATGGTATACTCAATAAATAAGGCAGAAGAGGGTTTTAATTAAGTAAGTAATTTTTTGGCATTGTCAAATGGGTCTGGCAATAAAATGTCTGTAGTTTTCAAGCCATCTACCATCATGACTGACATTTGGAAATGGCTTAATTTGGCACCTCATTCATTTCCAAAAGAGTTCCTTTCACACACACATTTTTGTACCATGGTTTTGATGATAAACAATATACAGGGTCTAGTTCCCATTCATTGCAATAGACAGACAACATATAGCTGAGTTAAGTATTTTAAATCTGAGAATTTTATATGAGAAAGTTTTAACACTTTTACATTTATAATATCAGATATACTTGGTCTTAATTTTGTCATCTTATTTTACTTTTAAATGTGTTTTATGCTTTTATAATGTTGTACCATTTTTTGTTACTTGCTCTTCAATTCTTTTTCTCTAGCAATTTGAAAGACACAAATCTTATTCTCATTTATATTCTCTCTTACCTCCCTTCTGTTTGCATATATACTCAAATGCCTGACATACATTATGCTCTCACTATGTGCTTGGCACCAGAGTAAGGGGTTCACTCACAGTAAGTTCTCTATTAATTCCATGAAACAGGTTCTTTTTCTTCCCTTACTTTACGATTGCTGGAACATTGATGCTAAGTAACATATCCCAATTCAGAAAGTATAAGGAATGGCAATAAGAGTGGAATTGAGGTTTGTTGGAGCTTGTATTCTTAATGTTATGATTACATATATAACAAATATTTCTCCATTTGTCATTTGTTTTGCTTTGCTTCATGATGTTTTCTTTCATTTACAATTGTAGTACTTCTAAACCATTTTATTTTTAATTTCAAATTTTGGCAATATTTTCAAATATTTCACATTATAGAGGGTATGGGAGGCTAAATGGTGATGGAAGGGTACTTCACTTGGAGTGGTAAACAAACAATATACAGATGATGTATTTTGAATTGTATACCTGAAACCTATATAATTTTATTAACCAATGTCACCCCAGTAAATTAAATAAAAAATAAAATTAAATAAATAAAAATAAAATAGTCATCTATGCTCTTTTCTAATATTTATTTTTACCATTTTTAAATGAAATGTTGAATATTTTAAGCATTTGCTTTACTATATGATGTGAAATAAAGTCTAATGTTACAAAATAAATTGCTATGTGATTTTTACAGAGCATGAGAGAGAGAAATATATATACTGTGGATCTATTTCTTGAGTCTATTGATCGATAAATAATCTGATACCCCTATCATACTAATTTTAGTTATTTTAGTTTTATAATACTTTTTCATAATGGTTGAAAAAGTCTTCAATTTAAAAGTTTTCCTGGATATTCTAGATTATGTAATCTACTAGCTGCACTAGCATATTAATTTGGAGAATCACTTTAGAAATTATTACAAATAGCATTTTTAGTGGAACTTTAGACATTTTAAAAAATATTAAAATTATTTGACATGTTTAATAGGTATTGCATCAAACCTAGAATTTCATTTAGAAAAAAATACATGACTGTATTTACTTTCTTTAATGATAAATGTTACTGAATTCATAGATGACTTATTGTAATCCATAATATTATCATTTCTCCCATGATATCAAGCCCTCTCTATATGCTTCAGGATAAAGCTACATATAGGGTGGGCAAAAGTAGGTTTACAGTTGCATTGTAACATTCTTTTGAGTTAATAAAGCTATTTCAATAATCATAACCTGCATGTATTAACGTATCAACAACTGTAAACCTACTTTTGCTAGCCCCTGTAGTTTTCTTTTAATGTATTTGCATCATATCTGTGATTTTGCATCATACACTACTTAGTATTTGCATCATATCTGTGATTTTGTCTAACTTTAATATTTTTTTATTTGAAACACTTTTTATCACTAGTGATATCTAGTTATAAAATGAACCAGGACAAGTGCTATAAAAGAAATGTGGAGGAACCTATGAGGAACTATAGCAGGGGCTCTGATATAGATTAGGCAATGAATGAAAAACATGTCAGGGGGTGTGGTGTTTAGAATATGACTTGAGAAATACATGGAACCTATACAACAACAGATAGAGACCATGAAAGGAACTCCTGGAAAAAAGATATATTAACATGTTCAGAAATGAGGAATGCCAAATACTATCAAAGTCAAGGAAATGCTAATAGGTCAGTACTGCCCCAGTCTAGGAGATGAGGCCTCAGAACCACTCAAATTTAGAGTCATAAAGTGGGCTCATGAAAAACATAATGTGGAGAAGTAGCCCAAGAGGAGGAATATCAGGCAAATTCTGCTGAGGAGGAGATTGTTAGGTTGTTTTAAATGGTTTTCAGGATGTTTGGCTTAAACAAGAACTTATGTTGGATCACATACTATGGTTGATTATTCTAGTATCTCAACAAGGATATTATAGACTTAGAGCATGATTTTTCCACCTCTTTGCTTTGTTGTCCACAGTGAAAATTTTCATCTTAAGGTGGGTTCCTTTCCTGGAAAGTAGTTACATAAGTCCACATCCCTTAAAAGAGATATTTCCCGCCCTAGCTGGTTTGGCTCAGTGGATAGAGCGTTGGCCTGCAGACTGAAGGGTCCCAGGTTCGATTCCAGTCAAGGACATGTACCTTGGTTGCGGGCACATTTCCAGTAGGGGGTGTGCAGGAGGCAGCTGATCGATGTTTCTAACTCTCTATCCCTCTCCCTTCCTCTCTATAAAAAATCAATAAAATATATTTTAAAAAAAGAGATATTTCCCTTTTTATTAGATCTTTCCCAGAGGTATTCCACAAACATCTCCTTAAGTTCCATTAACTAAAATTATGTCACCTGCTCATTTCTGCATGAGCAAGAGAGGTGGAACTACTTTTAGACCAATCATGATGGTGCTAAGGGTGGGATCAGCATCCCCTGGGGCAGGTGGCTAGGTGATGAAATGTTAGGTGACTAAGATAACTAGGATTCTTTTAGAAAGAATGAAAATAATGAGATGCTAAAGAGCCAACCAATAATGTTCACCACAAAATGAATGCACAATGAGGACTGAAAAATATGTATTTGGTTCAGCAACTTGTTCATTTGTCAACATAGCAAGTTTCAGCAAATAGGGAACCAGATGGGACTGAGTAGAGAGAGAATGGTAAGTAAAAAAAATACAGTCTGAGAATTAATATTTTCAAAAAATGTTGTAGAGAATACAATGCTGATGTATAAATGGAGGGAATGAGGCTTAGGAAGAGTAACCAATAAGGCCAGGAAGACATTTGAAGATGGAATCTAGATAAAATGTGGAAGATTCCACCACAGGTAGGATTCATGAGCACCTTCCATTGCGATGTAGTAGTCAGAGTCTGAATTGAGATGAGAGACTTTTATGAACATGTGTGGGAATATGCAATTATTTCTATGTGGTCTGAGAATGTTGTTCTATGAAATTAAGGTAGGGTCATTAGCAGAGAATAAAAAGGCAAAGGAGGTTGGAGATCTGAAGAAAGCAGATAAAGAATGAATGATCAATGAGAGAGTAGAAAAAATCTTGCCAAGAAAGCAGATAAAGAGTCCAGATGGCCCAGCCAGCAGATAAAGAGTCCAGTGTGGCTTAGTGCTTGAGCTTCGACCCAATAACCAAGAAATCACCAGTTCAATTCCCGGTCAGGGCACATATCTAGTTGTGGATCCGAACCTCAGTAGGGGGCATGCAGGAGGCAGCCCATTAATGTTTCTATCTATCACTCTCCCTCTCTCTCTCTCTCTCTCTCTCTCTCTATATATATATATATATATATGAGTTCAGATGGTGTTGAATGCTCAGTTGGGATTTTATACTATGGTTTCCTAGTTTTGTTTTCTCTGTATTCTCTTCTTTCTGTGAGTAGAGATATGTCATAAAGAAAACATGTATGTATGTAGCCATGCATATTTTTAATAATTGTTCATTGTGTGGTTTATAAATACCATAACATATTTTTCACTTTCTTAGACATGCCATCTAACTAGGCTACATATACATATTTTTTCCTCAAATTTTTCTCCTTAAAACTTTAGTTTGAACAGTGTAATCTTAGAACAACATAATTTTATTTTTGTGGGTATTATTTTCTTATTAATAAGTTAATACAATATTTTATTGTTCCAGGTATATGTCTCTATTTGTTCATTTTACCTGGCACAGGATGTCTTTTCACTCTGATTAAATAGCTCTTTCTTTATTTTAGGAAAAGCTGTAATCTACTAATCTATTATATTGTGATTTATCATGGAAGAAGCTATGAAAGAGCTGGAATCGTCATTAGACTGTAGTTCAAGTCTGAGCATTCTTCTTTATACATGAGCAAAGTTCATCCTCTAAACAAGTGGTTCTCAAAGTCTGGTATGTATTAGAACCACTTGGAGGACTTGTTAAAAGACAATGGCTAGGTCCCATCCACACTTTCTATTTCAGTAGGTTTCAAGTTGGGGCAGACAATCTGTATTTCTAAGGAGCACTCAGGGGCATTGATACTACAGGCTTGAGGAGTACACTTTGAGAACAAGTGCTCCAAACCATTAAATTGTCTTGCTTCATCAAATTGGAGTAAGCAGTAAGGAGATTAACTTTGATGGCAGCATTAAAACAATTGCACTGAAAAAACTTCCAAAGGATGTATTAATTCTTCCTCATTTTGGATGTAATTACTTGAGGGAAACTTTACAGAGAGGTTAAGATTTGAGCTAAGCCTTGAGGAAGATGCATGAATTTCTGATATCAATTATTCAAGATTGGAATGGTCAGCCCTGGGAGGAGGAAGATATCTGTTTAAGGTGATGTCGAGGAAGAGATGGGATGAGCCATTGGTATGAATGTTATTGGTAGAGCATAATCAAGTATTAAATGCATTGGACCAAACATCATTTGAGGCCCTTTTCAATGTTGTTATGCACTGGTTTGAAGAAACAGGTGAACATAAGAGTTAAGTAAGTAGATTGGAGTCAGACAGGTCATGGTTCAAATCCCAACTCCACAATTGATTGCTTCTATAAGATTAGGAAAAATATTTCATTGTGCTTAATCTCCTTCTAATACTTTCATAAGACTGCCATACAAACTAGAAACTTAAACAACAGAAATTTATTGTCACAACTTCTGAGGCTAGAAGTCTGAGATTGAGGTGTTGGCAGAACTATACTCCCTCTGAAGGGGAGGATCTGTTCTCGGCTGCTCTCCTAGCTTCTGGTAATTCCTTGGCATGTGGCAACCTACATGGTATTCCTCGTGTTTGTCTATGTCCAAATTTCCCCAATCATAACTCTACTCCATTATTTCCTCATCTTAACTAGTGACATCTGCAATCATCCTATTTTTAAATATATTTTTTATTGATTTTAGAGAGAAAGGGAAAGGGAGAGGGAGATAGAAACATCAATGATGAGAGAGAATCATTGATCAGCTGCCTCCTGCACAGGCCCCTACTGGGGATCGAGCCCACAACCCCGGCATGTGCCCTTGAAAGGAATGGAAGCAGAGAACCTTCAGTCCAAAGGCAGACATTCTATCAACTGATCCAAAGCAGCTAGGGCTGCAATGATCCTATTTTTAAATAAGTTCACATTCTGACAGGGGTTAGGGCTTTCATATATGAATTGGGAAGTGGGAGACATAATCCAACATATAATACTCCTCTTCTCCTGTGAAAAGTATTTAAAGTTATATAAATAAATTGTTATAGAAATTAAATAAGGTATATAAAGTTTATTTTTAAATGTTTTTATTGATTTTTAGAGAGAGAGAGGAAGTGAGAGGGATAGAGAGATAGAAACATTGATGAGACAGAGAAACATCATTAATCAGCTTGCCTACTAGGAATCTAGCCTGAAAACCTGGGCATGTGCCGTGACTGGGAATCGGAACAGTGACCTCTTATTCATGGGTTGGTGCTCAACCACCGAGCCAGACTGGTTGGACATGGCATGTGAAGTTTTAATCTATAATAATAAAATCATAATATGCTAATTAGACCAGACAGCCAAACGACCTTCCGGATGTCTTTCCAGAGGACCTCTGGACGAAGCTGGGGCTTCGAGGGCCAAGGCAAGCCTCTGCGGCTGGGAGGGCAGAGCCCATTGCATTAATTTCATGCACTGGGCCTCTAGTGCATTATAATATTATCAATTTAAAATACATCCACTATTTTGTCTGGTCGGCATGGCTCAGTGGTTGAGTGTCCACCTATGAACCAGTAGGTCATGGTTCGATTCCCGGTCAGGGCACATGCTTGTGTTGCAGACTAGATCCCCACTGGGGGCCATGCAGGAGGTAGCTGATCAATGATTCTCTCTCATCATTGAGGTTTCTATCTCTCTCTCCCTCTCTTTTTCTCTCTGGAATAAATAAAAATATATATTTTTAAAATTAATTAAAATGTATTCACTCTTTGTAACATCCTGGAAGTTGTCTTCTTTTTCCTTTCTACCATCTGCATAAAAGTCACAGGTCCTATATTTCCTCCTAATATGTTAAGGATATAGACGTTTCAAAAAGATATACTGGAAGAGAAATCCTTTACCTTTTGTTTATTTGCGTGTGGATGAGATCGGATCTGCCCGGCTATTTCTGTGGAAGCAGAACACCATTGCCTTGTGGGTGGCCCTGTTCGGACAGAATATCTCCAAGGCAAAGGGCTACTGTCTCTTTATATTAGACCAGCACTCACTTCTTTCCTCCCTCTTTTCTATTTACTTATTTAAGTTTTGCTGTCTGCTGTTTGCTGCCAAAGGCATGGGGATGATGAGACCCTGCGCTGGGCCTGTGATCAGCAGGAACAAAATCAATGCTGAGAACACACTCTAGCAGCTGACTGGGCAGCTCGCTGGTGGTAATGACTTTCAGTCACGATTTATGCGAGGCCCAGTGACATGCCTCAGCCTGCTAGTCTATTACCGATTTCCCGCGCGCTCAGTCTATTACCAATTTAACTCCCCAAAGTTCCCTCTCACTCTCTCCCTTTTGCTCTTGTTCTCTTGCTTATTCAATTACAGTTACTCTGATCAGGTCCTGAATGGAAGTTTGGTGCAGCACAAAGCAAAATTGAGTTATTGTTCCAAGGCCACCTGCCTCTGCAGGCATTTGGAGTGAAAAGGGGTTTGACCACTCGTGGGCATGCATTTTTAACCTACACATGCAGCATTTGTTCACCTTTCTAGGGTACCTGATCTTAAAATTCCTACTCAGCAAAGGGCCATTTGATAGATAACATAGAGAACCCCTGTGGGTTTGATTCTAAGAGTTGTACCAAACATCCCCCTTTACCTCCTACCTCCATGAATAGGGGAAAGCTAATATAACCCCAAAGAGAAAACAAAACAAAAATCTAAATCAAGATGGAGGCATTTTTTTCATATATACAGGATGGGTAAAATTAGGTTTATAGTTCTGAGTACATAACACAGAGTTTATACTGATATTATTATGCATTAATTATTGTATTGTTTTCCATATGAACAGCTGTAAACCTACTTTTGTCCACCCATGCATATATTGTTGTTATATTTATAAAAAAATAAATTGAAGTATTTATCCAGAAAATAACTACCACTTATTAGGCATCTACAGTGTATGTGCCCAAGTACTGATCTTTCCTCCAAACCCTGAAAGTTTATGTATTATTCATTTTTCTCAGATAAAAAAACAAACAGAGACTTAACAAATGTACTTGGTGCTAACCTACAGTTCCATCTCTCTCAATAGAAGAGCCTGGATTTCACCTTGAACTCCAGGATGGGTTTCCTGGAGACCTCTGCTCTGCTGATAGAACCTAGCATGTATGCATCTATAAACATTATAGATGTACAGAACATATGGTATATTTCATTTTCCCTAAACTCAGGGCTTTCCAGGCAGGGCAAAGATTCATCTCAAGCATGTCAAACTCATGGCCCACGGGCTGTATGCCTTATTTATTCAGTCCATGTTAACCTTTGAGTTTGACAAGCTTGATCTACCATGTTTTACCTGGTATTTGCCCCTAAACAAACTGGAGAAAGGCAGGTCAGATCACTGAAATTCTGCTTCACTGTACAGCCAAGCTACGGAGGAAAGCACCCATCATAGCTGTCATCTTCACACTTCTAACAGAGCCCAGAATATAGGAGTCCACTAGCTTGTCTTTCCAAGTGGAGAGTGAACATGGAGTACCCTAACAAAGACTGAGACCATTAGGGACACCGTTGAGTGAGGAAAGGGGAACTACCTAGATTCTTCATCAGCCTTTCTAACAGGGGCTCCACAAGAGAATTAAGCCCTGAAGCTTTAAGGGGCATTTATTTTACCCAAATAGTTTTCTTCTTTCCTATGCATCTAGTATCGTCTTTGAGTGAATTGAGACAACTGCATATTTTCTGGATGGTGCAATATAGATAACTCCAACAGCAGAGTTCCGGAAAGCTAGAGTACATTGCTAATACTCTTGCACTCTCAAAACAAATGTGGGAGAGATTATTGGAGCAGCAAACACTGACCCCAATTTAGGGACTGGGGGAGAATGGTATACATGAGAATATGTTCCTTTCAGTTTAAGCTCAGTTTTTGAGAATCTTACTCCTAGGAAGGCTACTTGATAGGTCTTCCCATTCCCCACATGATCTTTTATCCCCTATAAAGATATATGCTCACATATTTTGTCCAATAAAGATGGTGAATCCTGTCTCATTGGTCACTGTCAGCGATGCTGGATTATTGTGAAATAATATAAGTATATTCATAGAGAAAAGGAAACTTGCTAAGCAAAGACTTAACATCAGACAAAGTGTCATAAAACACTATTGGCCAAAACAAACAACAATAACAACAAAGAACTACCTATAGATTAAGATATCTCTAGACAGGCTATTTTAAAGTGCTTTCTCATCCTGAGAAAAGGTCACAGTTTTGACAGTTATGGTTATTCCCTTCTCTTGTCATAGTAAATTTACAGGTTTTATTAGGTGAACTCTGATAAATAATGAAACAATAGAAACAATTGATCCCAGATCTGGAGAAGCTGGGCATAGTTTCAATTCCAGTTTCTAAATCATCTTTATTAGCCATATGACTTGAACAATCCCCTCAATTTCTGTGAGTCTCGGTTTCTAGAACTATAAAATACTAATCTTCAGTCTCAGGAGCTCTGGTGCTTAAAACCAAGAGATGAGCTATAAATAAATCCAACGTACGGTCTGAAGAAATAATTATGAAGTCCACCCAGATTTGCTAGTTAAAGAAGAAGCATTTTTACTTATGTGTCTTTTGTGCTTTACATTTTATCCAGTTCTCATAACACCAGCAAGAAATAAGCCCAAGAACATTAAGCGACTCGCCTGAGCTCAGAAAACAAATACATAGCTGAGCCTGGACCGTTCCTGTCTGCCTGATTCTAAAGCCTAATTTGTGTAGTCTCTGCATCATATAACTCCCGTAGCTGTCTAATCTTTAAAATGTCTTCATTGATTTAACTTTTGTGAATCATTTGCATTGAAAAGTAGACTGTGGGGGCCACCAATTGCAATGCACAAGGAGGAACGGAGGCAGAATCTTGGAACCAGCAAGATCTGTCAACGTCATCTGAGTGAACTCCCTGCCTTAGGTGAAGCTCGCCAACCAGGCCAGACACATTGGCAGGGATGAAATTAACTGCTCTGCTAACTCCTCCTGTGCTTAACCATGCTTGCTACCCACGGAGTTCCTCCTTACATCATTTGCATTCCCTCCAGCTGCAATTCACGCCCTTCTCTGATTCTTGCCTCATCAGAGAGTGAGAACAGCTGGTCACCATCCTCCATGTAATCCCTTGGGACAAGGAAGGTGGTTATTGAGTCACTCGTCAACAATTCGAGTCCAGGTCTTGGGACACAGACCTACTTTCTGGGGAAATGACCAAGATGGCATGTAGAGGAAAATACATTTAAAACCTATTCACACCTAGTAAAATGCTGAACAGGAAAACTGACTTAGGAGTGAATAGCGTTCCTTGTCATTTTACCGCAGCTCACGCTTTGCAATTGTTTTCCATCTGAAGCCCATTCCATAATGGCTAATGATATAATTTTTCATAGAATTTGGATCTGGCTTTATCTGAGTTTCGTCATTTTACTGCAGCTCGCGCTTTGCAATTGTTTTCCATCTGAAGCCCATAATGGCTAATGATATGATTTTTCATAGAATTTGGATCTGGCTTTATCTGAGTTTGAGATAATTAAGTCAGGAAATTCAAGGTGGAAGGGGGAAGGTTGGACAGGGGCCAGCAGGACATTTGATCCAAGGTACATGTGTCTGACATTAAATTTGGCAGTTAGACTACGCTGTCTTTAAATCATGACAGCAAATGAAGGGGAACCTTCTGAATGCTAAGAAAAAGGAATACGAAGGCTGCTGCCTTACGGGAATTGTAGGGAGCAGGGATATTTCCCAGAAACCAGCCAGACTGACTGAATGGCTGCTTGGCACATAGAGTGAGGGAAGAAGGATGGAAGGTTCCCTGTAATTACCTTGCCTAAGTTCTTGAGAGATTGCCTATGTGCCCAGTGGATTGGGGGCGGGTACAGATCCTGGAGTGTGCAGGAAATAAGGCTTTGCCTAAATGGAGTGATTTTTAAGGGGGCCAATCCTTCCAGTTAGAAATCAGTGAGATGTATATTGTTTCATTCATTCTAGCTTTATTTTTTGGTATTTAATTTTTTCTGCTTCTGTCTGTCCCTTATTGGAGAAATAATATTCTTGATTAACAAGTCAGCTAATAGCATCCTGAAAACCGGATTCTGCAAGCAAAGGAATGACATTCAGGCTCCATTTGTGGTTCTTGACAGGTGGGAGAATAGTCAAACTATTCACTCATTTTTTTTCTTTCACCCAATCATATCTCAGAAACAAATGGGGATAAAACAGTATTCACCTCATAGAGAATAGCATTAAATAAGTTAGCACATGAATGATAGTTAATGGTGCACAGTAACAACTCATAGATGTTGCTTATTATTACCTACTATTATTAAAGACAGAAAGACCCACAGGTCTTGAGGAGGACATGTATGAGCATACAAAGCTATTGTTTAATGTGAAAAGTTCTTTAAGACGAAGATCTAGAGCAGGGGTCATCACACTTTTTAAACAGGGGGCCAGTTCACTGTCCCTCAGAACGTTGGAGGGCCAGACTATAGTTTAAAAAAAAACTATGAACAAATTCCTATGCACACTGCACATATCTTATTTTGAAGTAAAACAAAACGGGAACAAATACAATATTTGTATTTGCATGTGGCCTGCAGGCCATAGTTTGAGGACCCCTGATCTAGAGCAACAAGCACCTTAGTGGTTAGCTTTTCAGAAGGATGGAGAGTTTCAGAAAGAAGGGGGATGGCTAGTGCTGGTTAGAGCACATTAGGAATATTTTGTTTTTCTGGACATAGCACTTGGAAAGAATATTGATGAATGTGAATGTATCTCTGAGAAGCAATCCAATAGAAAATAGGTTTTTGAACTCATTTGAATGGGAAAATACTGAGAGAATTTTATGTGTTCAATTTACAGAGAAGTTAGGCTGAGATATGCCAGTGCCCTTGCATGGTTGTCTATGGAATACAAAAGCTCCCAGAGAATAAAATCAGGACCACATGGAGTGGGACAGTTCAGTCATTAAATAAATTTTTCTAACAATGAAATATGATCATAGTATGATTGAGCTGTCTCAAGTGGTGTATGGGTGACTAAAAGTGTGGAGGTTGGGCATATATTGAGAAGCATATTTAGAGATTTGTTTACAAATCTCCCCCAGGGCTTTTTTATATTCAAAATTTTATAACTTGATTAAGTACATTCTTAACCTTGACATTACTATTTAATGATGCTTCAAAGACCACATGGGCAGGAGACACACTCACCAAAATAGTCTCTATACAAATCCATCTACTTGAGGGTAAGTAAAATGTTTTACCCAAACCAAATTAAAAATAAATAAATAAACATGAACTTCCTGTGATTTTATGCTTTAAATATTAGGGAAACAATTGAACTTTAGTTCACCAGTAGAACTTACAGATATTGTACTTTGCAAAGTCCCACTGGCATTGCCACCAAATAGTGAAAGCGAGCTGTGAACCCAGGGAGAGTTCATGTTCTGTGGAGATATATGTTGTTCACTGCAATGAATGCTATGTCAAGGAATGCAAGGAGGGTTTCTGACTGAAGGCAGGAGGGGTAGCTTGCCAACCCTTTGTAAAACAATTATTTGCAAGGGCCAGATGTAGTGATCAGAGAGTCATTTGTACCCACATCCTTATAAAGAATTTAATTCATCTCAGTTCAGTGTGATTGGATTAAAACCCAAACTTCTAACCGTGATCTGTAATATCTTGAGCTTGAGACTTATATGACCTCATCTTCTACTATTTTCTCTTTCATTGTGCTTCAGACATACTTTTTTTCTGTGTCTTGGTCAAGCCAAGGTCATTTCTTGGTGCATTTGGACTATTTCTTCCCTCTGTTCTTTCCCTGGATCTTTGCATAGTTATCTCCTCATGAGCATTCAAATCTCAATTTGATATTCTTCCCTGATCATAGATCTAAATGTATTGGTGACCAAATCCATCCTTCATTATCACTTTCTATAGAATTATTCCATTTTATTTTTCATAGAAATTGTTTTGTGACTTCTGTAATACAAGTACTTAGAATAGTGTTTGGCATATGATGCATTCAATAATAATTTATCTCAGATATTTATGTTATTATCTTCCCTAACTAGAATATACTCTTCATGAAGGCAGAGATCTCCTTTTTTCTCATATTATACAGTGCTAGAACAGTTCTTGAAAGAAAGTGACACCTAAATAATTACTTGTTGAAGGTATGAGTGTTGTTGGTGGTAGATGTTCCCATGTTTATCACTTTTCATTTCAATGCACTTTAATATAGTAGATGGTGTGATTTTCCTTTTGACTGTGTGCTTTTTATTCTTAAGCATCTAAGGTGAAAGCTCTGGGCTAACAGAGATGGAAATAGAGTCAACATTCTGTCTTCATGATGATGGGAAACCAAGGATACAAATCAAACCCAGGCACTCCAGCCCTAGCAGCTCTCTTTGTTCTCTGAACTATTCTAAACAGAATTGACTCCTCTGAAGGTAAAACTAGAGGCTATGCCAGAAGTCAGTGCTAAAGAGCAGTTATGAATACAAACATGGTCCTAAAATGCCGGAGAGGAGTCATACAGGATGTGAGTAAAGAGAATAATGTTAGGCTCAAACAATGCTAGTAGCAATGTCTTTGGTAAGGCATAATAAAAACCTGAAGCATAGGATGCAAATAGAACTCAGAGAAGTAAAAGGAGAGACCAAATTGATTCCGGAAGATAAGGGCATCAGCAGTATATTTCCTCTGAAGATCCAGAAGCTGCTATGCCAACCCCTCTACAAGGAGCCAGAGGTTTCTGATATTAGACTCTGTTATCTAATTAGATGTGGTCATTTATTTCACAAAAGTCACTCTTCTGAATATTAAACAAGTATAAAATCAGAGTCAAAAAGAGTTACAGAAAATAGAAATTCTATGTCTTTTTGTACATATAATCCCATATCATCTTTTATATTATTATCACAGTTTACTATTATTTGGAAGAATACATCTTTCATGTCATTTCCACCTCAGTCATCTTTGCACTGTATCAATGGACTGGCTGAAATTCACTCTCTTTTACAAAAAACAACAACATTCTTTTGTCTTTGATACTTTGTTTTATTTGTGTAATCCATTCTTCTTTATTTAATGATGAAAATCAAGAGAGATAGAGAACTCAACTATCCATATGAACTCAAAATTATTTTCATTACTTTAATGCCAGCATCCAGGATATGAAACCGTCATCTGTTCATCTGTTGGAATACTGAGATATCTGTACAATAACCATAGAAATCTTACAATGGTGGGAGCTAGTCCTCTATTTCATTAGTAGGCTCTGAGTGCCATTGTGTAATATATTGGTCTTGAAGTAATGTAGTCTCTTTATTCTTTCCTTTCAGAAATGTCCAAGGAAAACAGAATTTTAATATAATTCTCTCAAATGATATGATATGATATATATATATATATCACATATGATGCATGTCATACATATATATTTTCATCAAATTGTCATCAGCATCATCATCAAAAGTTTTCCTTTTGATATAAAGTTAACTCTCTTTCATTTCATGTAAGATTTGATTTGCCATAAATTTCCTACAGTTGTATATTATAGTTCCTTGTTTTTTGTTTGCTTGTTTGTTTTAATATCGTCAGGTAGCACTAGGTTGTTTTATTAAATTAAAAGTTTTAAACACATATTTCATGGTTGTTAATTGAAAGCCCTTTTAAGACTCATAGATGATCCAATGTATTTGGGGAAGAGTAAGAGATTGAGATTAACCCCAGGTAGGATGATTCTGAATGAAACCTTTGTAACTCCCCTGGTACTATTTATTGAGCCATCAACACCAGTGTGATTTGATTACTTTATGTTTAATCACCTCAATAGCTATTTTAAAGAATGTTACTCTTCTGAGAAGGTTTGAAATAGCATGTGGGTATCATTGCTTTCTGCTGATCTGTTCTGTACTCAATTGCTAAACTGGGTTATGAGGGGAAAAATGAAGAAAATGCTGCATTTTACAGGCTTTAACAATCTATTAGGCAGGGAGCCAAAGTTTCCCAGGGCAGGAACTATTCCACAGATGCAGGTTGGATACGTTAGGAGGTGAAGTTGACCACACTCATAGACTGTGTTTGGACAGCAAACAGGATTCAGAATCAGAAAAATTAGGTTTAATTCCAAGTTCTGCAAGTCTTTGTTCTCACTGACCATGGGTTTCCTAATCTCTTAACCAGGATAATAAAAGATCCTGACATCATAGAGTTTTTTTGAGGTTAAATAGGAAATGCATGTCAAAATGTTTAAACTCTAAAGCAGTTTAAACGCAAAACTTTATTTCCCTGGGTATAAAAGGCATCAGGAAACCCAACCACACCATTTCCGTAGGCTATGTGAAATTGTTTGTGGTGTTCTCACACCATGTTATAACAGTTAAGAGCTCTGTCTCTGTCGTTTTGAAAGACACCATTACAGTACCTTGGGGGTCCTGGTTATATACCAAGGTCTCCTATGAGAACCCCCAGTTGGCTTTGGAGATTATTTGCTCTTTAGGGTTTCTGCTTTGGCTTCTCTTTGGGTGTCTGATTTTTGTCTGTTTGTTTGTTTTCTATTATGCCTGCTGAGCAATGCAATAAATGAGATTTTAAAAATATTTTACTTTCAAACATTTTACTGGTTTTATTGAGATGGTCATTCAAGGTGTATAGATTGTCATGATACTAGAAACAGAAGTCTTCCCATAAGTCAAAACTCAAAAGCAGAATACCTTCTTATGCAGAGATCAATACACATTTGCCCCCACATAATCATCTATCCTATCTAATAATAGACAAACATGGTAATTAACTGTACCTCCGACACGCTTCCCATTGGCTAATCAGGGTGATATGCAAATTAACTGCCAACCAAGATGGCGGCTGGCAGCCAGGCAGCTGAAG
>NW_005371541.1:2290298-2301956 GCF_000412655.1 Myotis brandtii
CCCTTCCCCCCCCGAGTGCACAAATTTTTGTGCACCGGGCCTCTAGTCTATATATAAAAGCCTAAGTGACTAGCCGACCGGCTGACTGGCCAACTGACCACCAGGGGGCAGATGCTCAACGCAGGAGCTTCTGAGCTGCAGGCCACTTGGCAGCAGCGGTTCTCAGGTGATGTACCCAGAACCAGAAAGGAGGGAGCCTGATTCTGGGGTGCATCACCTGAGAACTGCCCATTTGCAATCCAGGACCCCTCGAGGGATGTCAGAGAGCCAGTTATGGCCAGATCTCCGCAGGCCACACTGAGGGACTCCACCAGTACATGAATCCTTGCACCAGGCCTCTAGTAATATATAAAAGCCTAAGCGACCTTTCGAATGGTCACTCTGATGTGCACTGACTACCAGGGGGCAGATGCTCAATGTAGGAGCTGCCCCCTGGTGTTCAGTGCACTCCCATAGTGGGAGCAGTGCTCAGCTGACCAAGGGGCTCCAGCCCAGAGACCGCAGTAGAGCGGCAGTGAGGCTACTGAACAGCAGCGGGGCCGGGACTAGCAGGAGTGGCAGGCAGGAGTGACAGGCTGCCTTGGACTGATGGTTTTGGCCCAATCCCCACAGATCACACTGAGGAATCCCAACGGTGCACAAATCTGTGCACTGGGCCTCTAGTTTTAAATAAGGTCAGTATTTCACTATTTAGCGGCTGATAATTGGCTTACTGAAGGTTGCACATGTTCACGGAAATACACTTTCCCTTACTATGTTATTGTTATGTTCTGAATTGTGATCTCTGCTCTCTTCCTGTGTTTCCTTCATTCCTTGATTTCAAAATAAGTCTTCAACCCTAAAACGTATCTATCTTGTAACCACCCTCAAAAATCCAGTTACATATTTTATCACAGAATATATACAACCAGTTTAATGAAAACTAGGGGCTAAAGGGGTTATGGAAAGTTCAAGATGAGCTTGCCACATTAGGTTAAATTCTCATTATTGTTTTTCCTCTTTATATAATTTACTTGGCTAAATATGAGAATAACTCTACATTTTCTGTCTCTGAGTGTCTTTATGCATATTTTATCAGAATTTCATCATCTCTGCATTAAATATTTGCTACAAAGATGAGTTCTATATTTTGTAAAGTGTAATTTTTATTGAAACTTAGGGTAAAAGTAAAATTTCAGAAAAATGCATTCTGGATATTTATAACTGACTAGAGGCCCGATGCACAAAATTTGTGCAAGGGGCTGGGTCCTCGCAGCCCTGGCTTCATCCGGAAGGTCGTCTGGAAGGTCATTTGGCTGTCTGGTCTAATTAGCATATTACGCTTTTATTATTATAGATATGCAAAATATCACTTGAGATTAAATTTAAAACATCTTTTAATACACTCATTCATCCTTCTAGTTAATGAAAACAACATCTTTTAATAACCTATCCATCCTTCTAGTTAACAGAGTAAGAAATACCTTTATGGACCACCAACAAAACTGTAGCTTTTTCATCTCACACCTCACCTTCCTGCTGTGTCACCCACGCAGAGAACCACAGAAGACATGTGCTAATGAAAAAGATCTGAAACACATTTGCTCTTGTATTTTCCAATGAAATTAATAGGCACCAAGTGACAATTTTTCATGTCCCTAACCTTCACCATGCCAGGTTACCACATGCCATTGTCAATGTCGCTTTTTTAAACTCCCTCTTCAACTGGGCAGGGGTGTTGGCTGATGATGGCAAGAAAAATGATTTTCAATAAATGAGATACCTGTTGGAGGAAGAATAGATGCCATGGACAGGTGGGTTCTGAGGAACTCCACAGCAAGGCTGTGAGCTGCCTTCAAAAATTATCTCTGCATTTTACCGCTTTTCAGCCAATCTATTCTCACAATAAATAGATCCCCCATGCCACTTAAAAAGGCCATGACATTCATTTCATTCCATTTCACGGAACAGGAGCAGCTTGTCAGTTAAATGAAAAAGAAGTTAGCCCTGTAATAGGATGCTTTTTACTCTCCATTTGTAACAAGGTGATGGAAAATTTCATAGCAATGATCTCTTTGTGCATGTTTCCTGATATTATTTTTAAAGTCTATTGAGTAGAAACTTTTCTTTTTCCCTTCAAGGAAGTCAATGTAGGGTAGTTATTTACAGTACCTCACATACACATGCTTTGTTTGCAATTTACTGTCGCTGAGACCTACAATAAATGGCTCTTAACTCCCCAATGAATGTTTCTTCTAGTCCAGTGATGGCGAACCTATGACACGCGTGTCAGAGGTGACACGTGAACTCATTTTTTTGGTTGATTTTTCTTTGTTAAATGGCATTTAAATATATAAAATAAATATCAAAAATATAAATCTTTGTTTTACTATGGTTGCAAATATCAAAAAATTTCTATATGTGACACGGCACCAGAGTTAAGTTAGGGTTTTTCAAAATGCTGACACGCTGAACTCAAAAGGTTCACCATCACTGTTCTAGTCTGTCACCAGCAGAGCTTCCCAACATCCTGACACTAACAGGGAAATCCAAACTAGAATATTTTATATTATTCAACCTGTAATAGTCTCTGTTTCTGGACCCAAGGGATTTGTGTGCGTGTTGCGGTTATATGTAAAACTTTACTCCATTTTGAAAGAAAAATCCAAGACCAAGCTTCTGAGTAAATCCCTGACCAATGTTGTTGTTTGGGAGAATTGATAGTTTGCCTTTAATAAGAAGAGTTTACCTCCAGATCTTTTTAAGATTCCATCTTGTTATACTAAAGCAGTCATGACATGTGTTAAAGAAAACTGGGCCTAAACCATCACCTGATATGGCTCATTCCACTGCTGACCTGCTAATACCCTAACTGCAGCTACTGGGGTGAAGGATGAAACCAGGAGGGCAGAAAAAAATCTGACACTCATGGTCCCTTTATTTAATAACTCTCAGGAATGGGCCCTGGCCAGTGTGGTTCATTTGGTTGAGCATCATCCCTTACACAGAAATGTTGCTGGTTCGATTCCTGGTCAGGGCACATACCCAGGTTGTGGATTGGTCAGGGCACATATCCAGGTTGCAGGTTCAATCCCCAGTTGGGTGCTTAAGGGAGGCAATGGATTCATGTTTCTCTCTCACATTGATCTCTCTCTCTCTCTCTCTCCCTTTCTCTCTCTAACATCAATAAAATATATATTTACCAAAAAACCTACAAACTCTCAGGAATGGTATTGGACCAAATTTCATAAAACTAACTAGCTGCTTTGTTCATATAATTAACCATGTTCACTTAAGGTATTAATATATTATATTATATTTTTGAATAATTAAGATTAGTTTTGAAATGAACTTCCTTAGTGTAAATATATTTTTTCCTTTTTACATTTTACATAGCATTAAAAAATCAATTTAAAAGGAAAAACTAAAGTTCAGCATCTTTGAATTACAAGATATAGGTTTCCCCCTATGCTTTTTTCACAAATTTGATATATTTTACCATCCTCCCAACAGAAGTGAAGGCAATTTGGTGTACAACAAAGCATTGCTATTCATTCAGATTGTAAAATGGACTGCTAAAAGGATGAACGGTTGGATGAAGCTACAAATGTACACTGGATGAAACTACAGACTTACACTTTGATGAGCCAAAAAAAAATATAGATTTTACTGAATCAATAAAATCTATTGGTTTACCAGAGTTTACTATCATAAAATAAAGCTTTATATGCTGCATTCTAATTTTGACCATGACTTCTCTTCAGGGCACAATGCTCTTTCCTTAGAAGCTATTAGTTTTGTTTTATTTTTGCCCCCTGTTAGCATGGATAAACATCAAAGGAATATTAAGTAGTCATATAAGTATGAATATTTTTATTTACCATTCTACACTGGAGAAGGAAGTATTGGATTCTACTAGTAATTATAAACTTTCAGACATATTTGAATGTTTTATGCATTTGTTGGATCATATTTGCTTAACATCCAAGGGGAAAAGTTCTAATGTTTAGGATTAAATTATCGATTAAAGTTTTCCAATCAAACATATCATCCATTCTCAACATCTCCCCTAGAACTGGTGGGCTCACAGTAGGACCACTGACACTATTCTCTGGAGGAATGCCACTTAAATGGGGTTTTCCTTGCCGTCTCTGCTCAAAAGAAGCTTCGAATGCAGATTCCTCCTCCCAAATCATTTGATTGGTAAAATGCACGGTGTGGCTGAAATGCCTATTTTGGTCCCTGCCAGGAAGATTCCATCCACTTCTGTCTGTGTCACGTACCCTCTTCTGTTGACTTAGCATTTCCTGAAATCCAGTCTTCACTGACCTGGCACTCCAGGAAACACCAATTTAGCATGGTAAATTACCATTTTCACTGCTGCCTCAGCGTTTCCGGCAAAGGCTATGTTTTTCTGCCTAGTCTCTTCTGTCAGGAGGCTCTGGTTTTGAGGTGGATTTAGGAGTTCAGGCCTATTACAGAACATAATGACAGGATGCCCTCAAGTGGTAACAGCTACTCTACCCAGAAAGCTCTAAGTGCTTTACAACAGAAAGCACAGTTCTTCCTGTGGCCTCCTTAAAAGAGGTGGCTATCATCCTGACAGCTCAATGAATGGGGTAGCCTGCAGAAGCTGAGCACAAGAAATTAAGAAGATATTAAATGTATGTGAAAGGAGATAACATGGATTTCTCTGAGTGTCTCAAATTACTATTCCTTAAAATATTGATTGAATTCTTCCTGTTTGCCATGGGATAGTAACAGCATCCAGTTGGTTACGGGAATTGTTGAAATATATTTACCAGGATCAATGACCTAAAAAAAGGCACATTTCACAGTGACCTAGGTTTTAGTAAGTGACCACTCTGAAACTCGTTTTTCTCACCTGTGAATTCACAACAGAATAGATATGCCAGATTAAAATGGATACACGAATATTATGTAGAATGGTGTGTGATGCAAAGAAGGCGATCAAGGAAAGATAATTTTAATACCATTCTATTTTTTCTATTTCTCATCATTAATGATAAGGAACACTGGCTCAGACCTCAGATGGAAAAAAAAATGGATGCTTGTAAAGGGCCAGGCCTGGAATGATGGCCTGAAGCTAATGTGATGACATGGAATAAATCCCTTAGGACCTCAAACTGAACATTTTCCAACTCAGCTTCTTTTTCTAGTCTCCAAAACTCTGTCTTGTTTCCCCTTCAAGGTCTTCTATATTTTATTCTGGTGAGTGGATCCACTTCGTTAAAACATTCAGTTACTCAAGTCTGAATTTCAGTGTCATCCTTGAACCATCCTTTTTATTTCCCACTTGAATTAGGCAGTTTTCTGAATGCTTCTGCCACCTCCTTTCCCCTGCCTTCATGTCAGCTTCGGTTCATGCACTCAGTGTTTTTCACCTAACTGGTCTTTCTAACTTCAATCTCTCCTTCTTACTAAGTTTTTACAAGTTATCTTTCCAAAATACAGCTGTGGCCATTATTCTCCAAGTAAGACTGGCCAATATATACATTTTACTTTAAGCCAATGGCAAACATGTTAATAATGAGGCACAGAAATATAAAATTTCTCTTCTGTCCTTCAACCAATTAATGTAGAAATTTGACCTGATATCAAAAGAGACTACCTTGCAGTTTACTCATTCTTTGTGGTTGTTAATTTTGTGTGTCAACTTGGCTGGGCCATGGTGCCACATATTTAGTCAAACATTATTCTGGATGTTTCTGTGAGGATGTTTTTGGATTTAAATCAGTGGACAATGAGTAAAACAGATTGCCCTCCACAATGTGTGTGGGCCTCATCGAATCAGGTGAAGGCCTGACTAGAACAAGTCTGATCTCTGCAAGCAAGAGGGGATCATGCCACCAGGCAGCTTTTGACCTTATTCTGCAGCATCAGCTCTACCTGGTTCCCCAGCAGAGGGACAACCTTTGGACCCAAACTGCAACTCTATTCTGCATGTCTAGCTTTTCAGCCTTCCCTGCAGATTTTGGAATCACCAAGTCTTTACAATCATGTGAGCCAATTGCTCAAAATAAAGGGGTGTGTGTGTGTGTGTGTGTGTGTGTGTGTGTGTGTGTGTGTTTGTACATATGTCCTGGTTCTGTTTCTCTGGAAAACCTTCACTAATGCAGGTGGATATTTTCTGGTTATTGCATAATTAAATGAGTCTTTAACTCTACACTAATTTCAGACACTTCATTAAATTTGAGATCCTCTGAGGATAAAGAAGAAAAACGAACAAGAAATACACTGTTCTGCCTATCTATTGCTGTGTAACAACTCGTTAGTGACTTAAAACAACAGCTATCATGTTATCTGTCATGTTGCCTTATATTCTTTGGATCAGGATATGAGGAGGGACTGAGGAGGGCGGTTCTGGTTTGGCTTCTCTTACACTGTTCAAGTCAAACTGTGGCTGGAGCTGGAACATCAGGTGACCAGCATCTGGTGTGTGTGCGGTGTGTGGGGATGTGTGTTTGGTGTGTGTGTGTGTGTGTGTGTGTGTGTGTGTGTGTGTAGTGTGTAGTGTGAGTGTGTGGCCTCAAGGCCTCTTTATGTGGTCTCTCCATTTGAGGTATTTCAGCTTCCTCACAGCTTGACAGCCCCCATCATATTTTATGATCTAGCTTCACAAGTCACAGGGTACTATTTCCTATTGAACTCTTTTGGTTGGTGTGTGTGTGTGTGTAGTGTGAGTGTGTGGCCTCAAGGCCTCTTTATGTGGTCTCTCCATTTGAGGTATTTCAGCTTCCTCACAGCTTGACAGCCCCCATCATATTTTATGATCTAGCTTCACAAGTCACAGGGTACTATTTCCTATTGAACTCTTTTGGTTGAAACAATCACAAAAATATCCACTTTCAAGGAAAGGGAACATAGATCCCCTATCTCAATAAAACGAGTATCAAGTAAGTTTTCAAACAGTATTTAAAACATCCATGCTGTTTCTTTCATCCCTTCCTTCATCTCTCTCTCTCTTAAGAAATATATCCAGGTTCTGTCTGTAAATCCAATAAGGGAACTCAACCCCTTACTCAATCAGGACTGCTTACCCAGTTGGTACATGTTAGTTGCATTATGCACTAGTCAAGAAACTATTGGGCTCTTAATGCCTTGTAGATAATGTTAATAGAGAGAATAGAAAAGTATATAACCAGTTCCCTGAGCTCAAAAGCTCAGCACTTAATTGTAAAGTATATAGTCTCCCTTTTCTTTCTGAACCCTCATCTATTTTTTGAAAGTTTTAATAGCCACAGATTGCCTAGTGGTTATTTGGTTACTGTGTTCATGATTCTGCAATAAATCCATTCTCTTCAAATGGAATTCCGAAAATTTTTCCATGTCTACAGTTTTTAAATTTGTCTTCACTGTGAAAGAATGAGCTGTGTGAACTTCCAGATAACTATCAATTACTTGGCTTTCCACTTCATGGAAAGTTACCTTCCAGAAAGTAACTTTAGCCTATTTAAACTTCAACCCCACCACTGAATGACAAAACAGATTCTGAAGATTTTTTATGATTATTTTAACCTGAATAAACTACATTTCTGGTGATATAAAGAAATCAGCCATGCAAAGGTTAAAAAGTTATCAGTGCCTTTGCCCACTGTGAATAAAGAAAGTAGTCTGCTGGTCAGCTGTTGGAAATCCATGTGTTAGGACATTTTCCTTCTTCTGTTTTCCAAAATCCAGAAGTCAGGAAGTACTTAAGGCATCAGTGTCACTTCTGTGATAAAAAAAAATGCCTATAAGGCTTAAAAGAGAAAAAAAAATGGATGAGTGGATTGAGAGGTGTAAGATAAAGTGTTACTAAAGACTCTATTCTTTTTATGTCTTGGGTTCTTTAAGAGTTACAAAAAAAATGGTAAGGTTTTAGACGTGATTAGATCATAACATGGTGTTTATTTTTTTGGATTTTTTAGAATTATGTTTTTTGCAAACAAAAATGATTGACTTTATTAAAAAATAAAACTTGTGAAACATTATCTGGGATACCACTTGATCAGTGACAACTGCCAATGATGTCCAAACAAATAAAGGGTGTCCCAAAATTCACGCAAGAAGTAATTTTGATAGAAAACATGGGTTTATAATTAAAATTGTAAAATTTTTATTGATTCATAAAGTATACAGTATAGGGTTATGTATGGAATAGCATATCGGGTAAATGGCTTCCACGGCTTTGCTGGCACATACCGCACTCTTTTGTTATTGCCTGAGCAGCCGCATTTTTGAAGAAGAATGGTCCGATGATGCCTCCAGCCCAAATCCACACCAAACAGTGACACATTGTGGATGCATTTGTTTCTCAGCAATCACTCATGGATTTTCTGAACCCCAAATGCGACAATTTTGTCGATTAACCAAGCCATCAAGATGAAAATGAGCCTCATCGAAATTCAGCCACACTATCAAAATTACTTCTTGCGTGAATTTTGGGACACCCTTTATATAGAGATTCTAGAAGGTAAGCCACCTTCAAAAGAATAGACTAGAGCTAAACAAGGTTCTCCTAGGAAATGCAGTTGTACTCTTTAAAAGGATAATGTATCTGTTGTAAATTTGAACATATTTTACAGAGAGATTTCAGTGAAGAATTTCCCCTTCTCCAAAATGAGAATATAGTGTATTTGTGTTTTAGACGGAGGACCCCTAGGATACAGGGATTGGAAGAATCCCAGGAAGACATTTATCTCAAAGGCCCAAACAAAATATTCCTTGATACTGCTCTGACAGGTAAAGAGCTGGAAGTTATCACTCCTGTCTTTACAACAAGAAAAACTGACAAATCTGGGGAGAAAGAAGAACCGAGAGGGTCACCACCCTAATTACCCCACCTGGAGAAGAAGCTGCTGAAGTCACCAATTCTTGAGAGCACTTAAATGGAAACTGTGACAGATCATGGGAGACTCAGTGTGCACTAGAATGAGAGTGAGAAACTCCTGGGGGCTACAGCCTGAGAGGTGTCCCCTCACTTTTGTTTATTTGACTTCCCAGCATCCCATTAAGTTCTCACCATAAAGAGCCAACAAAGATCCCATTATGGCTCTGGTAGGGATAGGGGATGAGTGATCTTGTGAAGCATTCTCAGTGTATTTTCCGAAACAAAGTGGGGGAGACCTTATCAGAGCCTTATTTCACCTACGGAAAAGGCATTTCTCCCACTCTAACCCCTCTAACTTTCCTATGTGACCAAGTGGTAGAAAAATATATCAATGGGTAAACACTTGTGAAAGCCATAGTCCCCCAACAGGGGTACAGTAAAACACTGTGATTTAATCAATAGATTATTCACCACTTTTCCTCTAGACCAGCGGTTCTCAACCTGCAGGTCGTGACCCCATTGGGGGTCGAATGACCCTTTCACAGGGGTCGCCTAAGACCATCAGAAAACACATATATAATTACATATTGTTTTTGTGATTAATCACTATGCTTTAATTATGTTCAATTTGTAACAATGCAAATACATCCTGCATATCAGATATTTACATTACGATTCATAACAGTAGCAAAATTACAGTTATGAAGTAGCAATGAAAATAATTTTATGGTTGGGGGACACCACAACCTGAGGAACTGTATTAAAGGGCCGCAGCATTAGGAAGGTTGAGAACACTGCTCTAGACCTTACCACCGCACCACTGGGGTTCCAGTATAATAACAGTGGATTACAAATGAACAAGGATCAAGGCACACTCTATTTAAGAAAGGGAAACCTGAAAACAACAAGGGAGGAAAAAAGAGAAAAATAAACAAGGACACTGGAGGAAACCCAAACCTCTGGTATCTACTGGTAGAGCAAACCTTAAACACAGACCAGTTTTTACCCACCACCACACCAATGGGGTTCCAGTATAATAACAGTGGATTACAAATGAACAAGGATCAAGGCACACTCTATTTAAGAAAGGGAAACCTGAAAACAACAAGGGAGGAAAAAAGAGAAAAATAAACAAGGACACTGGAGGAAACCCAAACCTCTGGTATCTACTGGTAGAGCAAACCTTAAACACAGACCAGTTTTTACCCAAACTAATGTATATCCTCTCATTGAAGACCTGTTTACCTCATTCCCTATAACTTCTATAACATGCCCGGCTTTCAACAAAAAATTACAAAACATACCATCCCTACCCCCCCAAAAAATAAGAAAAAAAATCTTAAGGCCTCAAGGAAACATCTCAAATATGACAGAGATGTTGAAATGATCCAGGGAACACAAAGTTGCTGTAGTCGTTATGCTAAAGACTTTAAAAATAAAAAATAGATGTGCAATTTAAGCAAAAATATGCAAATTGAAAGCATCAAGGAAAATGGTAGAAATAAAAAACACTAATGTAAATGAAGAATGCCTTTAATGGGCTAGTTTAATGGAAACTGGGCCTGACCACAGAAAGGATGAGTGAGTTTGAGTTAAGTCAATTAAAATCTCACAAATTAAAGTGGGGGAAATAAAATAATGAAAACATCCATAAATTGTGGGACAATTTCAAAAGATATAGCATATAGGTAATTAAAATACTAGACAGAAACGATAGAGGTGAAGAAATATTTGAAGCAATATGGTGAAGAATGTTTTAAAACTAATATCAGAAATCAAAGCAAAATCTAGGAATATCAGAGAATAGCAAGGAGGATAAATATCACCTCAACAAAAACAAATAAAACAAATAAACAGACAGAAATTCCAAACACCTACATCTAGACATAACATATTCAATCTTCAGAAAATCAAAGGCAAACAATGAAAGAAATCAGAGGGCAGAGATAAAACCCTTTGCCCATAGAAAAACAAGGATAAGTACGACAGCATATTTCTTGTTAGAAGCCATGAAAATAAAAAAAGAATGAAGTAAATATCTAAAGTGATGAGAAAAAGATCAACCTTGAATTTTACCCCAGGAAAATAATCCTTCAAATGTGAAGGAGAGCCCAAACTGGTTTGGCTCAGTGGACAGAGCGTAGACCTATGTACTGAAGGGTTCCAGGTTCGATTCTGGTCAAGGGCATGTACCTTGGTTGCGGGCACATCCCCAGTAGGGGGTGTGCAGGAGGCAGCTGATCGATGTTTCTAACTCTCTATCCCTCTTACTTCCTCTCTGTAAAAAACCAATAAAATATATTTAAAAAAAAAAGAGTGGGGATTTTTTTTCACAAATAAAAACTGAAGGAATTCATCAGCCCTCCCATCAGCTGATCTGTCCTGAAAGAAAAGTTAAAAGAGGTTCTTCAGGCAGTAAGAAATATTATATAAGGCAGAAACTTATATCTACAAAAAATCAGTGGTGAAGACATCAATGAAAGTAAAATAAAAAAATTAATTTTCTTTGTCTTAATTGATCTATAAAAAAACCATTTAAGATAATAATGGTAACAATGTATTGGGTGATTGCAACATATTGATAAATGAAATGAATGACAGGAATGCCATAAGGGATGGAAGAAAGAAATTGGAAATGCTCTATTAGAAGGTACCTACATTACAAAAGTAATATAGTGTTATTTTTAGATGAACTTTAATTAATTAAATTGTATTTGAAACTCTAGGACAACCAATAAACCAATACATAAATATTTAACTATATATATATACTAGGGGCCCGGTGCACAAAAATTTGTGCACTGGGGAGGGGGTTCCCTCAGCCCAGCTTGCCCCCTATCACATAC
>NW_005371541.1:2302274-2314346 GCF_000412655.1 Myotis brandtii
TATATATATATATATGATATGGTAAGAGAGAAGATAAAATAGAACTGTAAAAAATAGAACTATAGGTACGTTCAAAGCATATTTGGATACAGAAAGAACTTTTGTTTTAATTGAGAGCACTGACGTTTTCATAGGCAACTGTTGTCCAGAATTCTATTTTATGAAGTCTTCCTAAATCCAGGCATGTGATGGTGTTTATTATCACGCACCCATCCACTGAGGAGAAAGACTACTTTCTGACTATGCCTGATAAATGCTATTCTTTTTTACTTTTCTTGTAGCTTCAAGCTTGGCTAACTCAACCAGTGGCTGCTTTCTAAGCTCTGCTTAGAGAAAATCATTTGCTCATCTACATCTTAGCCATAGATGATTGTCTCTTTATCTGAATCTTTCTGTTTTGAGCTTTTATTATTCTTCCCCCTCCACCTCAGTCCTCATTCATATCTTCACAGCTTCTTTATTCTTTTCTCTGTCAAAGCTTCATTGACTGAGTGTCCTCTCTGGTTCAATACTCACTCAGTAATCCAGATGTCCATGGAAGTCATTTTCCTTTTAGAGATTTAAATTAAATTTGGTTGTGACATGATCTTAAGACATGTTGGAAATATTTTCTTCCCCCGTATTTCTTTGTACATCTAGTGATTCTGAATTTCCAGTTTCTGCTCAACTCCAAGTCTCATTTTTTGCCTCATTTCCTAAAACTTTTCTCTCTGTTTTGAAAGACAGAAATATATAATAGATGCTTGTACTCAATTTCACCAATCTACTGTTCAAGTGCAGAAGTTTGAGTCCCACCATTTCAGAATTTAATGATTCTACTAGACTTTGTGCTTTTAAGTTTACCATATATCTTCTATATATTCTGAAACTTGATATTTTTAAGACACATAAAATGCAATGAATTGAAACAACAGTGTAGAGGAATGGGAAGTTGTTTTCTAAAATTGGGCTAGAATCCATGGTTTCCCATACATTATTGCTAGGGTAACATAATTTTCACTTCTTCAAAAATTATAATACCCAAATTATATTTCAATTTGATTTATAAAATGTAGAGTAAACCTATTTAACCTATGTTATTATCATCACTAAATAGTATATTATTAATAAATATTAAGGTTTTCTAAAATTAGAAGGATAAACATAATTAAAATAGTTATATTTTATCACTTATATTAATGAGAAAAGTAACAAACTAATTGATTTTTTTTCTCTTCAGAACGTATTTGCCTCATGCATTTTCTTTATGGTCTTAAATTGAAGCATGAAACAGTCATTTGATAGAGTATTATGGTTAAATTATGATTCAGAAGAGCTCTTACTCACACAGTGGATTTTTTATGAGTATCTTAATTGTGGGGCTAATGCAAGCTATAGATTTATGTTGATTAAATCCAGATGGCTCTCTCTTGATCCTTAAAAGTTTAAATTGTCAGTTACTGATCCTCCTTTTCCTACTGTGTATTCTTAGTAACAATATCTTTCTTCCTTATTTTGAAAAGATATCTGACTCTATTACATTTGGACTAAATTTTCTACATGTCAATGCTTGAGTTAATAATTTTTAACTTGTAGAAAAAGGAAAGAAAGTATATTTTAAATATTCAAAACCTCCCTGAATACCAAAATCTCTCACATTCATGAAAAAGTAAAACTGTCTTCCCTTTGTGGTTCACACAAATTATTTAATTTGGAGAATAAGAAAATGAACTTGCTGAACAATCCAACCTTATCTGTGTTTGTGTTGACAGTATTTAATAAAGGTGTTGGAAAATAGTCTTACTGATTTAGCTAAGTTTAATTTTTAAAGGTGTATATATTAAAATGGTCTCTAGCTCCTAGTCATGTAACAAAACACATAAAGAGCAATAAATAAATCAATTAATTGATTAAAAATCAGCAGTCCGAAATGGATTGTCACTAACTGGAGCCCAGTGATAGCTGAGAAATGCCTTAGTGAACTCTGAGAAAGCCCAAATGATTACAGCAGATTCACCATGGCTACTTTTCAAAGACTAGTCACTAGTGTCTTCATGCCCACTAATATGTGACAGAAATACAATGCGGGGTTCTCTTGGCAGTTTAAATTATACTAAAAATGGAAAAAGCCACATAAATACAGGTAAAAAAAAAAAGAGTTAGCTTAAAACGAAGTGTTGTCAGCTTTCTACAGCTCAGGCAAATGTGGAACCATCATTTTCATGATGTTCCATATGAAGAACTATGTCAACACATAGTTTGATTTCCTTTATCAGGCCCTATTTTAATGCATTAATCCCATCTCCAAAAATGCTTTCCTTGGATCAGACTGGCCTAGTCACCTATTCATTCTGACTTTTGCCTTGGAGGCCATTGGAAGAGGATTAGAGAGATTTCATCTGGTGAGCAACATAAAAATAGAAATCATTTTTCTGTCCTTAAATTTTTTAAATTAAATTCAGAGACTGTGTTCTACAATGAGAAATCTCAAATTCTGATTACCAATACCTTATAACAATAATATATTCTAATCATATTTTCTGGAAAATAGAGAAAATATTTTTAACTGAAATCACATATAAATGTATTAGGTTAGAAAAAAATGTGTCAACATTGTAATGAAATTTTTCTTTCACTTTTTTGTATGTAATCAGATAAAGGTCACACTATATATTTTGTGTGCTATATTTTCATTTTTATGTACTTGATTATGTTAATGTATCATGGCTAATGTTTGAAAATACAGTTTTGATGAATACAAACACTATTTTATTAAAAAAAGATACATTAATTGCACAATTTTGGAACATTTAGGGAGTTTCTACTTTTTATATTTTTATAAATAGTTATTAAATACTTTAAAATCATATATATGAATAGTTTCTTAGTAATTATATCATCATGGTTGAGAGGGTGGGTTTGGAGTCCACTATCTGGATTAAAAGATCAGCTTTATGATATATGATCCAAGTGACCTATACAATTTATTAGGCTATCTATATCTGGAGTTGTTTATTTGTAAAACAGCCATAATAATAATACATATTTCATAAGGCTATTCATGGGTTTAAATGGCACATGCTAGACACCATCATTATTATTAGTCCTTAGGCTTTGAAAGATCTGAAAACTGAGTAATTTATCATCTACTCAACACATTTCATTAGAGAGTTCTTTCATGGATAGCAATTCCTTTTAATTAGCATTTAGCAGAATAGGCATTGAACATTTTTTACCCTAAATAAAAAATGTTCAAAACATTTTTCCTCTGGACCTTTGTGACTGCCATTTATTTAGTCAGGTGCCGATTTTCATTGCTGCCACTCCATTGCTGCTGTCGCATACTTCTATGATAGTATCTCTGAGCTGGTGCACTATAGTCAGTTTCTAACCACCAAAATCTGTCCTGACAGATTATTTATTGACAGATTAATATTCCAAATGTCCAGTTCTAATTACAGAAGAACCTCGGGTAGTCTCTTTCAAAGCTTTCACTCGGCACTCCTCATTCTTCACATGCATCCAAGAATTCCCATGATCCAGTTAAGTAATTTCTTAACCCTACAGCCCTTGATGAGGCTATTTCTACAGCACTAGAAATCTGTGCTAATGATCCTTGTGCACTGTTGGTCAGAATGCAAATTGGTACAGCTACTGTGGAAAACATATGGGGTTTATTCAAAAATATTTTTAAATATATTTTTTATTAATTTTAGAGAGAAAGAGAAAGGATGAGAGAGAAATATCAACGATGAGAATAATTGATCTGCTGCCTCTTGCATGCCTCTTACTATGGATTGAGCCCTCCACCTGGGCATGTGTCCTGACCAGGAATCAACCCATTACCCCTGGTTCATAGGTCCATGCTCAACCGCTGAGCCACAATAGCCAGGCCAAATAATTTTTTAAAATTAAAAATAGAGCTACTTTATGACCCAGTAATTCAACTTCTAGGTATTTATATGAAGAAATCCTATAATTTCTTATTCATTTTTTGCCAGAGTTGTTTTTATATCAAAAATATTCCTTACATTTTCTTCATAAATTTGCATCCTGTTTTCCATTTAGAACTTGTCATGTTCTTCATAAAACTATCCCTATGTTTTGTAGGAAGAAGAAATATTCCTTGTTTTAACTTCAGTAGCTACTGTTCACCAATGTCACTCATTATGTTCTGATTTGTGTTCTTATATTAGGTGTGTTTAGGGTGATTTTACATTAGTTCTGACTATCATTAGAGTTATTTATGTACGCATTTCATCTTCATTACCAACCGTAAGCTTCTAAGCAATGTTTCTGGTCCATATGACCTTTGTGCTTGTCACAGCTGCACCAGCACAATGTTTACATATGGTAATTGCTCATGTAGCTGTTAAATGTGTAATGTCCATGCCCTTTACGAAGGTCACCTTTACTTCTGCTGAAGGTCCTCCAGGTCACTCTCCTATCTTATCTCCACAGTTAAAAAAGGTGGCAAGGGGTCCTTATCTGAATTCATAAACTGCCCCAAAGAGCAATACTCTATTAGCTTGACTTACATGGCAAAGATATTTTTTAAATGACATAATTAAACTGACTGAGGAGCTAAAGAGATTTTTTTAAGAAGTAGATTTGGTATGAAAGGACCATCATCTCAGTAAGAGCAGAGGTCAGGGTGTCCTTTATCTGCAAAGACAACCAGAAATCTAGCTAAACCTTTAGTGCAATTAATAGACTTTAAGAGCCTGCTGTGTCATTTCTAATGTAATTAAGAGGCTATACCAGGAATATTGGATATCATAACTGCCAGTTAACATGAAGTTCCAATTATTACTCATAATCTCTGTTTACATAAATTGTACCCCCAAGGCTTGGCTTTTCCATGAATTATAGAAGTTGAGTCTATTTTTAGAGAGTTCTGATTTCCTGGATTTAAATCTGTGGTAGTTTTTTGTGTGCTAAAATAAGTATATAAATGAAATATGTTGAGGAAATAATTGTACCAGACAAACAAGACCAAGTCTGAAGTCTTGCCAATTCACACCCCAGTAAAGGAAGCTGGGAAGGAAATGCTGGGGATACTGTGGCTCAAACCTTGACTTCACCATCCACCCCATGAGCCATATTGTGAATCCTAGCCCTCCTCCTCTCTCTTCCGGTAGCATGTCCTTGTCCCTTCAGAGGCTCAGAACTCAGAGAATTCCAAATCCCCCCTCACTCCAGAGCCAGAGGAAGTAAAGAGTGCCTGACATTTGTCCAGTAGCTCCCGAAATTCATATCATTATCATTCTTGCATTTGATCAATATAAACCCTAATTCCAGTTCCTGTCTTAAGTAAAATATTTGCTTTGGAAAAGAAAAAAAAACCTCTTTGTTAGTGCATTAGTGAAAATAATCATAATAGTAATGCAATATCTCAAGTGAAAAGTGTTCTTTTTTCTTACACTCTAAATCTGATCTTTGTTCCTGGGATTTATTTTGTATGCACTTGGAAAACTCAAAGGTCCATATGCTTCAGCATTGAAAGGAAGAGATCGAGTTACAGTAGAGGGTATGGAAGACAGTGGATGTGGTTCAGGGTCTTTCCCTGGCTCTTTTCATGCATTTGCCAAATCTTCTTTCTCTATTTGAAGCCCCTTCTCCTTCCCTCATTCTGCTATTTCCCACTCCAATGATTGAGATGGACTTTTAATGATGACCTTGTAATACTTCTTTCCTCAATATTCTAAAAGGCAAGACAGTGTTTTCCTACTTTTGCCTCTTACTGAGATGCTATTAATGCAAAGTGTCTGCTGAGCTTGCTTCCACCACTCCTGCATTCCTGGAGCCTTCATTGAGTAACTGTTAAGGGAAAAAAATACTATTAGAATACCCCTAACTTAACTTTCTCAGGATGACCATTCACAGTGAGGGCCCTGCTTGTTTAGCTGAATTCCTGTCCTTCCTCTGGGACCAGCTTTCATGCTGGAGGCTCGGTTTGCATGGAAGTACTTGAATTTGCAGGAGAGGCCTGGAAATTTTGCAAGAACTGTCTTTCCTTCTAACTTCCCAGTGCTTCCTGTTTTCTATCAGTTTTCAAGCACAAATCCCTTAAGTAAGGAAAAGAAATTGTGTTTGTTTAGGAACCTTTTCCTGTGCAACTCTCCTCAAACCTGATAAGAGAAATCTTGACCTGTTCACTTAATGGGGAGCTTAACAGTCCCTGCTTACTGGCCAGATGATGCATTATGAGGTAATATTTCTTTCTTGCTTTGTCTTTCTCTCTTCCTTTCCCTAGAAAATGCAGTCCTTTCAAATGTTAAATTAATTAAACAAGGAGGCCAATAGACTGAGGTGGACCTAATACCATGGTGGTGAACATTAGAGAACCCAAATCTAAGCCTGTAAATACATCAAGATTCTAAAATCGAAACCTAAGAACAACCATCACAAACAGCTAACTAGACTTTAAGCTATAGACAACCAATTATTTTCTTTGCTTCTGCTTTTTCTCTATAAAAGCGTTTCCCCAGCCCCTAGAGATGAAATGTTCCTCATCTCCTCTGGTTTGGTGCTGCCCTATTCAAATATCTGCTCAAATAAACTCTTCAAAAATTTTAATATGCCTCAGTTTATCTTTTAATGCAACCTATATTCTCTACTTCCTCTGATCTCTCATAGAGAGCTTTGAGCAAGTTGATATTTTTAATTTTTTTTAAATATATTTTATTGATTTCTTACAGAGAGAGTAAGGGAGAGGGACAGAGAATCAGAAACATTGATGAGAGAGAAACATCGATCAGCTGCCTCCTGCACACTCCCCACTGGGGATATGCCCACAACCAAGGTACATGACCCTGTCTGGAATCGAACCTGGGACCCTTCAGTCCGCAGGCTGATTCTTTATCCACTGAGCCAAACCAGTTAGGGCACAAGTTGATATTTTTAATATCCCCTCACTTCACTAGACCTCTTTGATCCCACCCACAATCTTAGGAAAACAAAACAAATTCTTCTTTAGATAGATGTATAATTTAAAAGATATGAGTCTTGCCCTGACCAGTTTGGCTCAATGGATAGAGCGTCAGCCTGCGGACTGAAGGGTCCCAGGTTTGATTCTGGTCAAGGGCGTCTCCCTTCTTCTCTGTAAAAAAATCAATAAAATATTTTAAAAAATAATAATAAAAAAATAAATAAAAGATATGAATCTTCAGTGAATCTCCCTTCTGAATAATACACATAAAGCATGAAATATTATTTTGTAGGTGAGGTTATTTTTCTACTGTTATTATGATAGAAATATTTATGCCAATAAGAGGCTTCTGGGTAACAAAACACAAATTTTATTCTTAAATATAATATATATTTCTAGACATTTTTCCATCAAAAAGGGAAGCTAGGCTCAGTTAACGTTAGATTGACCAAATCCATTCTGTTTTTCTTCCTCTACATTTATTTCTCTATTCTTTTCCTTGGTGATGTGAGTTTCTTCCATGGTTCCCTGTGTCTCTTGTCCACTCCTTTTCTTTGTAATATGCTCATTGATTACATATTTATCAAGTATATTCCATGTTATTTGTTTTATTTCCTTCCTTCCACAAATAACAATCAGCATTTTATATGGGGAAAACATTGTGATAGGCTTAGTGTACAGGAAACCATAAAAATACTAGAGGAATCCACAGGCAGCAAAATCTCAGACATATGCCGAAGCAATTTCTTCACTGATACTGCTCCTAGGGCAATGGAAACTAAAGAGAACATAAACAAATGGGACTACATCAAAATAAAAAGCTTTTGCACAGCAAAGGAAATCATCAACAAAACAACAAGAAAGCCCACTGCATAGGAGAACATATTTGCAAATGTTATCACCGATAAGGGTTTAATCTCCAACATTTACAGGGAACTCATACAACTGAACAGAAGGAAGATAAACAACCCAATCAAAAAGTGGGCAACGGACCTAAATAAATACTTTTCGAAAGAAGACAGAAGAAAGGCCAAAAGACATATGAAAACATGTTCAAAGTCACTAATCATCTGAGAGATGCAAATCAAAACAACAATGCAGTACCATCTCACACCTGTCAGAATGGCTATCATCAACAAATCAACAAAGGACAAGTACTGGCGAGGATGTGGAGAAAAAGGAACCCGCATGCACTGCTGGGGGGAATGCAGCCTGGTGCAGCCACTATGGAGAACAGTATGGAGTTTCCTCAAAAAACTAAAAATGGAACTCCCATTTGACCCAGTGATCCCACTTCTAGGAATATATCCCAAGAAACTAGAAACACCAATTAGAAAGGATATATGCACCCCTATGTTCATAGCAGCACAATTCACCATAGCTAAGATTTGGAAACAGCCTAAGTGCCCAACAATAGATGAGTGGATTAAAAAACTTTGGTACATCTACACAATGGAATACTATGCGGCGGTAAAAAAGGAGTTCTTACCATTTGCAACAGCATGGATGGAACTGGAGAGCATTATGCTAAGTGAAATAAGCCTGTCAGAGAAAGATAAATATCACACAATCTCACTCATTTGTGGAATATAATGAACAACATAAACTGATGAGCAAAAACAGATCCAGAGACAGAGAAGCATCAATCAGACCGTCAAACCTCAGAGGGAAGGTAGGGGAGGGTGGGGGTAAGGGGGAGAGATCAACCAAAGGACTTATATGCTAACATATAGGCCTAACCAATGGACACAAACAGCAGGGGGCTGAGGGCCTGAGTGGGGTGGGGGGTAATGTGGAGATAAGGACACATATATAATAACTTAATCAATAAAAAAATTTAAAAGAAAAGGGTCACTGTGAGATAAACATATGCAAAGTGGTAGACTGTTCCATTAGGGAAAAGCTCTATGAGAAGATAAAATTGGAATAGAGTCCTGAAGGATGAGAAGGGTTTTCTAAGCAAATTAAAAGAGATGAATAGATTTAAGGCCACTTTGACAAGCCTTTCACCAAGCACAGGGACTGTTACAATGAAAAAGGTATTCTCCTGGCATTGAGTTATGTCAAACGCTCACATCTATGTGGAACATTTAAAGTTGTATATTTCTAAACCTGACTTTCCCCTTGAGTGAAGGTTTCAAGGTCTATCAAATCAAACCCATCATCTTTAAATTTTTAGTTTTTCTTTTATTTATTTTATTTTTCCATCCCCACTTATCCCCTCTATGCACTCTTCAGTCTTCACCTCACAATCACCATGTTCTTGATTTCTCTGCCCCCGCCTCTCTCTTTTCTTTTCCTAATCCCTCTACTTTTCAAAACTGTTCCCTCAAAACTTGCAAGTGAACACAGGGATGGAATGGTCTGGTGTGTCTCCTTGAACATCTCTATTAAAATATTTTCTAAGATATGTAAAAAAAGTAAAAACTGACAACACAACTATCCATTAGAAACTAGGAAAGAATATGTGTTTAGTATGGATAAATCTTCTATTGGTACTGTGAATGTTAATTGATTGAGAAACACATAATTCTACAAATGCCATACATTTCAGTCTAATTTCTTTGAGAGCAGGATGTATTCTCAAAGAAATTGGGAAAATGCTTTGCCTTTTTCTCCCCATTGTGTTTAATTTTGGAATAGAGAGAGTATACTTGACCAGAAATTGGATTCTATTGGGAGGTGGGTGGAGTTCATTATACCTCAGTCCTCAGGAATTTAACAAACTGTATTTGACTCTTGTTCAGTCAGAAAACCTAACTGTGGGCAGAAGAAAATACCCTCCCAAACACAAATAGCTCTAGAACAATCAAGTATTTGTTGGATATCAATAATTTAACTAAAACCTCTGCACATGAGCTTTGGGCTTACAGTTCTGCTCTAGCTACACTGGCCTTCTGCAGTTTTTCAAACAGGCCAACCTCAGTGCCTTTGCACTGGCCTTTGCACATCTATACTAATAATAGAGCAATATGAAAATTGTCCGGGACACCGTCACAGTAACAGTAACAACTGAACAGCAAGGCTGCAAGGGCGACAAGGCCAGCAGGGGGGTGAGTGAAGGACAACCAAATGACTGAAAAGCAGGCTGCTTGGGACAGACAAGGCCAGCAGGGGGGTTAGTGAAGGACAACCAAATGACTGAACAGCAGGCTGTGTGGGGCAAACAGGCCAGCAATGGGGCAGTTGGGGGCGACCAGGCCAGCAGGGGCCAGTTGGGGGTGACCAGGCTGGCAGGAGGGCAGTTATGGGTGACCAGGCCAGCAGGGGGGGCACTAAGGGGCAAGCAGACTGCAGGGTGGCAGTTAGGGGCCACCAGGCTGGGAGAGGGGGGCAGTTGGGGGTGACTAGGCCAGCAGGGGGGCACTAAGGGGTGACCAGACTGGCAGGGGGGCATTTAAGGGTGACCAGGCCGGCATGAGGGGGGCAGTTAGGAGCGACCAGGCCAGTGGGAGGGGGCAGTTGCGAGCGACCAGACTGGTGAGGGGGGCAGTTGGGGGCGACCAGGCCGGCCGGTGGGTCAGTTAGAGGTGATCAGGCTGGCAGGCAGAGGCGGTTAGGGGTGATCAGGCTGGCAGGGTGGCAGTTAGGGGCGATAAGGCAGTCAGGCAAGTGAGCAGTTAGATAACAGTGGTCCCGGATTGTGAGAGGGATGTCCGAATGCCGGTTTAGGGCTGATCCCCGGGATCAGGCCTAAACTGGCAGTCAGACATCCCCTGAGGGGTCCTGGATTGAAGATGGTGCAGGCTGGGCTGAGGGGACCCCCCCAACCCCCATGCATGAATTTCGTACACGGGGCCTCCAGTTTTCCTATAATGCTCTATGGCCACATGCCTCCCTTTCTTTATCTAGGTCTCTGCCCAAGTCCATTCCATCTCTTCTCTATTCCTTATAACTCTCCAGCCCCTTATTCTGCTTTATTTTCCCCATGCAAACATTATTTTATACGTGTATCTATTGTATGTTGAATATCATATGAGCAGTAACCATTTTTGACCCATGCTTCACATGTCTCCTTCATCTAGAACAGTGTCTGCAAATTACTAAGTGCTCAATATATATTTTCTTGGTAATTGAATGGATATCTGATAGGGAAAATATCTAGTCATTTATTTGACATTGAAGAGCATGAAGGATGAACCAATTCTCTGAGTCAATAGATGAAGATTATAAACAATATCACAGATGCACACAGCTATTATTTCTAAGGCAATATATGAAAAGGTTCCCCTAAAATTGAGAAATATAAGTTACCCTGAAAATAATCATTTTCTTTATTTTAAAACTTAAACTTTTAGAAAGTATTGCCTAGGTATCTTAAAATATTTTCAAGCAGATGTGTTTTTAATAAATCTAGAGTAAGAAGATATCATATGGAGATATAATGAACTCATTTCAGAGATGGAAAAGAATTAGATTAATATATGAAAATAATATAAGGACATACAAAATGTAATAGTAAAACTGAAATATATTTGCACTCAAGTAGAACTGTGAAGACCTCTCCTCCCCCCAGAATGCAGAAGCAAAAGGAAAATAATTGCAGAAAAGAAATATATAGAACAAAGAATAATTATTTGAGAAAAGAAATACTGGAAACAATAAGTGTTTGGCATTAATATACTACCAGACAATATTCTACTTATTAACCTTTAACACGTTCAAGAACCCTGTAAGGCAGGTACCATTGTACTTTCCATTTTACAGTGGGAATGCTGAGGCACAGGGAGATTATGTGATCTGTTCAAGGTGGCAGAATTGGAATGGAAAATAGACCATTTGATCAAAGTACCCAAGATGTACTAATTCCATTAGTTAGAATTTTAATGAATATTATTTACCTTTTATCTTTTATACTAGTGGCCCGATGCACAAATTTTGTGCACGGGGGGGGGGGTTGTCCCCCAACCTGGCCTGCACCCTCTCCAATCTGGACCCCTTGAGAGATGTCCAACTGCCATAGGGATCGGGCCTAAACCTCGGCCTAAACTGGCAGTCGGAAATCCCTCTTGCAATAAATCTAGAGTTGGCTCCTAACCACTCACCTATCTGCCTGCCTGATGGCCCCTAACCACTCTTCCCACAGGCCTGCTTGCCCCAACTGCCCCCCTTCTGGCGTTTTGCTCCCAACTGCCCCCCTGCCAGGCTGCTCACCCCCAACT
>NW_005371541.1:2314584-2347470 GCF_000412655.1 Myotis brandtii
CTGATCACCCCTAACCACCTCTGCCTCGGCCCTGCCACCATGTCTTTGTCCGGAAGGACATCTGGAAGGTCTCCCAGTCTAATTAGCATATTACCCTTTTATTAGTATAGATAATCATTTTACGGACAATTCTTGGGGAGCACAGTTTGTAAGGAGGACATTCTGAGAAAAGGAAAGTGTGAGGAAGGCTGCCTGCCCTGTTTATTGGAATTCCGACTTAGGGGAGACTTAGGGGAGTGTTGAAGGTGGTGCCCCTAATTATTCCTTGACCTTTCCAAATAAGTCTGTGCATGTGCAGACTCTAGGGTGTTTACTGGAATCTTTATGCCTAATCCCAGGATGCCCTGGCCTAGAGGACAATGTAAACACATGTGTCCTCCCAAGATTACTCACCCTACTGATTGTATCTAAAGACTAAAATTCCAAGAAAGTCTAATGAGGCAGGCAATCCAAGCTGCCTGGCTCCTTCAGCCAGGCTGTCCCTTAGCCTTCTCCTCTGCAGTGAAACTGTGTCGAATTCATTTGTTCATCCATTGTTCAGGGGCTGCTGGTCAGCCTCTGCAGACAATTAAAAGTATATTCTCTATATTGTTATTATTCTTTGCTTACTTCAACTGACAAGTGAATGTAAAAAAAAAACTCCACCATATTTATACCTCATAATGATGCATTTTGCCTAAGTTTCTTTGTAGCTTTTATATTATTTTCTTCTTTTTTGCCCCCCTCTTTTGATTTTGAACTTTTTTGAATCATATTGTTTCCAGTATTTTTTGCTTCTGCATAGTATATGCTTTGGGGTTTTTTAAATTCATTATTTGATATGAAAGATGGGTTTGATCTTGCCCTACCACCTTGTTTAAGACACATTTTCTTCATTTCTTTTGGGACTTCCTGGCAGGAGAATTGAACAAATGCATCTTTAGTTATTTTACAAGAATCACTCAGCTATTCTTTCTATTTTACTTTGATCTGAAATATTTAAAAGCAAAGAGATACTCTCCACCAACAATACATCCAGTAAGATGAAGAGGAAATTATTTAACAAGCATATTACTTGTGTGCTTGATTATGTCAGAAGCAAATCCAGGATAATTAAGAAATTATCTCTACTATAATAAGGGAAAAAATCACTCTCCTTGAAGCAATGGTCATAGAATCCTTTTTTCTGCTGTTTCTTATTAGTCTCAAGATAAACATATCTCTACAGAGGTGCTCATTTTAGAATGTCTGCTACCAGAATGACATCTCCACCATTATTCAAACGTTAAACAGGATTTCTGCACACATGCAGGTAGCTCTCATTAAGCTGTTGTCTTAGACACACATTGATCACTGAAATGCTACTGGAATCCAGAGAGTTTTATTATTAAGTCTGAAAGAAAATGGTTACTCAGTAAACATGAGAAGAAACAGACAATGTTTAGATGACTTATTTCTCTTTTGTTTTATGGTAAGTTTCTATGAAATTTCAACATCATAAATGTCTTAAAATAAAATTAATTAACCTATTATTACCAGTTTTTAAAAATAAAAAATTATATAAATATTAGTGAATTTAAGTCATTTGTCTTTACACAAATTTATAATATTCATGGTCAGAAAACAAAATTGGTCTTATCCAAGTTTTGAAATGTAGATTCTCCTATTTCTATGATTATTGGTGTTTACTTGAAAATTGTGAAAACCTACCTGAATAATCAGAGTGATTCACTTAATTACCAAATAACTTTTTTAAGGAACATATCATCCCCTACACACACACAACCTGCTGCTGCTGAACCATCTGTAGATGCTTCAACCCCTACAAGATTATAAGGTATGGTGGGCAGGGCCTGTGTCTATCCTGTTCACTGTATATCCCCACCTTCTAGCATAGTGTGGGGCACACAATACAAGCTAAAGCTAAGTAAGTACTGGGGGAATAAAGGAATACAATGTAGACGGTAGTCCTGTTTGCAGTAGTTGATTGAACAATAATTGTGTGTGTGTGTGTGTGTGTGTGTGTGTGTGTGTGGTTCCTTTGTTTACTTATGTGTTGTTGTTTTTTTAATATTCTACCAAAGGGTTTTTTCCATAATAACTATTCAATCAGGCATTCATTCAACAGGTCAATAGGACCTAAATAAGTAAAGGCACAGAAAATAAATGTAATGCTTTTGATGACCTTAAAGTTTACAAAAATGTAAAAGACATTTAATGTGAAACATTTAAGATGTCAGGAGAGTTTCTCTTTTTTAAATCTGAAACAACTCTGAGTTGGACAGGGAAATTATTATGGTTTCACAGCAGAGCAAACCAGTGCTCTAATGGTATGATATTGACTTTAGTGATATCACTAGTGAGTGGAAAGGAAGGATTTGAGGCCAGAACTCCTGACCCCAAAACCCATAGAATTTGACATACACAGAAGTGCAGTTCTGCTTCTTTGATTAATTCAGAGCAGGGGCTGTTTTTGATTATTGGAGGTAAATTGGGGGAGATATCTTTCTGGAGATGCATACAATAAACATGAATAATTACAGTTTTCCTGATTCCAAACAGCTTTGATAATTTTAAAAATATAACACACACACCTGCAAAATTATTTTAATCATAGATTTTTAGAGGAAAAATGAAATACCCTGGCCTAAAATTCATTCATCAAATTTAAGACATACCTATTTTACAGGAATGTTGGTGTATGAAAAAAATGTATGGGCCATATTTTTGAAATTAAAAAATAACATCTTCTACTAACATCTTCTGCTACTTTGGCTGATCAAAGTTTTCTGGGTCTTTTAAATCCCGATTTAAGTTTAATGTAATGCCCTTTAAAAATTGTACATAACTATAGCAATCTCACACGTCTTCTAAAGGAAATTGTATCATGGGTTTTGTTTGTTTGTTACATCACATCTATTGTTATTTAATTTTGCATTACATTTTCCCACATTAAATCTCATACCATGTTCAATTACAAAGCCTCAGTTGTACAAAATATTAAGAAAAATGATAGAAAAATGATACTCACTGTACAGGGTTGTTCAGTTGGCTGAAGCATTGTCCCATACACCAAGAGGTTGTGGGTTTGATTCCTTGTAAGGGCATATATCCAGGTTGTGGGTCCATTTCCTGGTTGGCATGCAGAAGGAAACCAAATGATATATCTCTCTCTCTGTCTCTCTCTCTCTCAAATTAATTTAAGAAATAAAAAACAAGATATTCTTGTAAAGTGTTTGCCCACTGCTTGATACCAATACTTTTTCAATAAATAAAGGTAATGCTAGCAATTATCAACCTCCATAACAATGCCTTGTTGGAATTAATATCCTGATTTTGTAAAACAAGAAAACTTAGGCCCATAGTTTTAGAAACCTTGCTGAAGGCCACACAGACACCAAAAGCCAAAGATAGGACTCAAGGGCATTGACATTCAAGTTGGCAAGTAAATGTTCTGCCAGTGTGAGGAGGAGGCAGGACTAAGCTACATGGTTTGTGCGACACATACATATACATATAACAGAGAGAGGTGATCACAGGAACGGCTGGGAGGGAGTTGGGGGAAGAATGAAGCCTTAGGCCTTTGTCACCAAGGACTTTGTCCAATCAGCATCCAATGGGAGTCTTTGAACCTATCCCCTGTGGATTAGGGGACACTACTGTATTAAATAGTAGTTGCTGAATGAATGAACTAGCATTCAACTGCCAGGGACCTGAGTTTTGCGTCACCAATCAGGAATCACTCATTGTGTAGTCTCAGATGATTAATTTGATATCTCAGAGCCTTGTTAAATGACAATTATAAAGCTTCAGTCAGCACTGCAGTAATGAAAGGAATAGTGTGCCAAGTGCCTAACTCTATCCCTGGCAGGGCTCCGGACTTCTTAGCTGCTGCTCACCCTGCACATGCCTGCCTCTGACCCTTAGTATAAATTACAGAAGCAGAGAATTAGCATGAAATTCACAGACCACTCCATGGAAATGGTTCATCTTGTCACTTGGAGTGTGTCTCCTCAAGAGAGTTTACCCTCCTAACGGTTTGGCTATATTCATGGCTCATCTTAGTCAAGCATGATTTCAATCGTGAATTTTCATGCCTAACATATATACTTTTAAATTATCCAAGACATTAAAACCCTGGCTGGGAAAAGCTTTCTATTCTCATCTAGAGGGAATTAAGCTAGTCACAATAAAATCTTCCCCATCAATAACCAATTTAAACCATTATCCCAATTAAATATCATTCTGAAAGCAATCTTAATCAATCTAGAGTTGATAGGCTTCCTGAAAAGATTGCTTAATTAAACTCCCTATAAAATAAAATGAGTATGCCTAGTCAACCCAACGGCGACAGGAAACCAAGAAACAGAAGAGAATATTTGGAAGTTAAACTGCTGAGAGCATCCAACAGAATTCAGAGGCCATGGGGCTCATGTCGCCTTCACAGGGATAGTAGGAGGGCACAGAGATAATGAACATGAAGCATTTTTGAGAAGTACTCTGAAGTGAGAGTTATAATCATTGTTTCTGGAGTGTGGTCTCCATGCCACCTGACTCTTATTTCTGCATTCTTTCTCTTAAAGTTCTGACTTTCTGTAAATCCAGAAACACGTTCTTTTCTTCATTCTTAGAACTGTCACCTACCGTGGCACAGGTTGTTCATGCCACAAAGGCACCATTTGAAGAGATAAGTGGAGGCTGCAATCCAGCCCAGGTAACTTCCTCGCCATGCTGGTTGTCTGTAAAATACTAGCCATTCAGAGAAAGAAGCACTCTCCTAATTTGCACAAAACATGTTCTAACCTTACCATCCTCCCCCCACCTCCACCTCCCGTGTTCCTTTCCCAGGGCTGCCATCATGAATTCCCACAAACTGAGTGGCTTAAACAACATAATTGTGTTCTAGAGACTGGAAGTCTGAAATTAAGGTGTGGGCAGAGCGGCCCAGTCTGTGCAGGCTCCAGGGTAAAATCCCTCTCTTGCCTCTTCCAGCTTCCAGAAGCTGTTGGCATTCCTTAGCCCGTGGCTACATCTCTGCTCCAAATTCACATCCCTTTCTCTTCTGTGAGTCTATATTGCCTCCTGTTGGCTCTGTCTTATAAGAACCCTTGTGATGGCATTTAGACCCCATCTGCATCATTGAGGGTGTTCTCCTCATCTTAAAATTCTTAATTATATCTCAAGTGGCCCTTTTCCCAAATAAGGTCAGATATACAAATTCCAAGGGTTAGGATTTGATATATTTAGATGCTCATGATTCAGCCTACTTATCTCCCAAACTGCTTCCTGACCTCAGGAGCAGCGTGATCAACTGAGCACAGTGTTTTTCAGACAGATTAGGGCTCCAGCACAGCCAGGTCTTGGGGCCATTTAGAACAAGGGAATGACATCTAGACCTGATGTTGTAAAACACGGGGGAAATGTATATACCTAGGCTATTCAATAAAACTTTCTGAGATAATTTCTTTTGTACCAGTAGAAAAATACGTATATTTATATTATGATTACTTAGATACCTCCTTAAAAACACCTTATATTCTTTCCAATTTCCCACTTTAAAATGTTGTCTTCAGTACAGGTCTTTTCTACAAGTGATAACATAGATTGCCTTTTTGTAAGGTCAATTGATCATTGTATTAGTTAAGCAGCTTTAGAAGGAAACTATGATGTTAATCTTCTTTCATAGCTGTTGATAGTACAGTACTGCAAAGATTTTGGACCCCAAAATGTAATAGATTGTATTACTGATTCATGACTATTCATTTGTTCCCTTCACTTGATATGTTTTCCAGTAGACAGATCGCCTTTGGACATGTGATTTCCTTTGGTCAATTATCTATCTCTCCATTTATCCATCTATCACCTGTCAATATATATAGCTAGATCCAAATCTAAGTCCAGAGATATCTACACTATAATACTGACTATACTAATAAATATATGTGCTATATTGTATTCTTGAGGAGAATTTCTTCAGGGAACCTCAATCTTTGCTTCTAACATCTTCAACTGATTGACTGAGGCCACCCACATTATAGATAGTAATCTGCCTTTCTCAAAGTCTACTGATTTAAATGTGAACCACGCCTAAAAAATACCTCTGCAACAACATCTAGACCAGCGGTTCTCAACCTGTGGGTCGCGACCCCTTTGGGGGTTGAACGACCCTTTCACAGGGGTCACCTAAGAAAACACATATATAATTACATATTGTTTTTGTGATTAATCACTATGCTTTAATTATGTTCAATTTGTAACAATGAAAATACATCCTGCGTATCAGATATTTACATTATGATTCATAACAGTAGCAAAATTACAGTTATGAAGTAGCAACGAAAATAATTTTATGGTTGGGGGTCACCACAACATGAGGAACTGTATTAAAGGGTCGCGGCATTAGGAAGGTTGAGAACCACTGCTTTGCTTATAAGGAAATAGATTCTAGACTGATGTTTGACCAGAAAACCAGGCACCATAGCCTAGCCTGGTTGACACATAAAATTAGCCTTCATACTTGCTATCAACTTGATTTTGAGTTCTATTTCCTCATCTATTAAAATGGGACTATCTCACATAATTCTTCTGATGATAAAACTGTTAATATATATGCAAAGGACTTGGAACAGTCATTGCCTAGAGCATACAGCCCATGATTTTATTAATTGTCACACTACCTGGTGATACTGAGAGGTGTTTTCTGTGTTTTTTCACAGATAAGATTGAAGAGTCAGTTGATATCTGTGTGTCTCAGTTTCTTCCACCAAAAAATACATATAACAAAAAGCCATTTCCAGAGCTGTTGTGATAATTACAAATTTTCTACAAAAAGTGCTTGCCACAACATATGGCACAGAGTAAGCATGAAAGAAAGAAAGAAAGAAAGAAAGAAAGGAAGGAAGGAAGGAAGGAAGGAAGGAAGCATTCCTTTTGGTACTGATGTCTGAGCATGATTATGCAAAGGATTTTTCCCTTCTTTTTAGATGTCTGTATCATCCCAGAGAAGGGAGATATAGGAAACACTTTCTGACAGAAAAGATTAAATGTAAAGCCCATGAGAAAGAGTCAGTGGGAAATAAAGAAAAGCAGAAGCAGTCTCAAGAATCAATTAAAACCAAAAATATACAAATCCCAGGTCTTAATCATTTGTTCTTAGTAAGACTGTGCAGTTTAAACTAGAGTCTTTATCTCATCAACCATCCATCATGTAATGAAATGAAGAAGGAAGAGAGGCAGGAGGCAGGCAGAAGTCATGGAGATATACTCCATGTAGAAGAGAATCACTTAGATATGTTATTTGCCATTTATTCACCCTCCATACTCCCTCCCCACCTTTTAAACAAGTCTGCTTCCGCTCCTGTCTCTGAGTCCTCTCTTAGTATTTATCCAAATCCCCAGCCAGGCTGTCCAGAGAGAGCGTTGATTTGGCTGGATCTCCATGGCCACAGGTGGTAAAGCCATCTGCAAGCACTTTGGCCCACCCTGGACAGAAACCGGATCTTGGCTGGTTTGAGAGTTGAGGTGGATAGAATAAGAAAAATGGTGTGGCACAAAAAGAACAGGTGACAGCCCTGCCAGTCCTGTGACATCTCTGGCTTCATCAAGTTGAAGGCTTGTGGCTTTGCCATAGCCTTCTTGGGCGGATTCATATCCTGAGAATGTTTGCTTAGTCAACCATGACATTAATAGTGAACACCACACACTGCTGAGGAGCCAGAAGGGAGTCGGAGGGCCTTGTTTGCTTTGGCCAAATTTTTCTATTGTGAATGTCCCAATTTTGTTATGTTTGGGCCTGACCCGTTGCTGGGTTTCATATACAATTAATATCAAAATCTGTTTTTCTTTTTTTTGTACAACTCTTGGCTTGCCTCAGCCTTATCTCTAAAAAGCTTGTGCAAAGCTAGAGTGCATCTCCAAGAGGAAACAGAAGGAATTTTTAATGATCACAACTATCTCCATCTTTCAAAATGACTTAGTTTGCTCTGTTCTCTTCTGAATTAGCAAACTGAAACATGCCCCCTAGAAAGCCATTATCTTTTAAATTTCACAAGATTTCTTTTTTAAATTTATCATTATTATTGAAAGTATTACAGATGCCCCTTTTTTTATCCATTGACCCCTGCTAGCCTGCACCTGCCCCCCACCCCAGACCTTTATCACACTGTTGTCTGTGTGCATGGGTTATGCATATATGCATATAAGTTCTTTGGTTGATCTTTTCCCATACACCCCTGCCTTCCCTATGAGATTTGACAGTCTGTTCCATGCTTCTATGTCTCTGGATCTATTTTGTTCATTAGTTTATTGTGTTCTTTAGGTTCCACATATGAGTGAAATCATGTGATACTTGTCTTTCTCTGACTGGATTATTTCACTTAGCATAATACTCTCCAGGGCCCTCCAAAGGGTAATATCCTTCTTTTTTACTACTGCATAGTATTCCATGGTGTAAACGTACCACAGGTTTTTCATCCACTCATCTACTGATGGACACTTGGGCTGTTTCCAGATCTTAGCTAGTATAAGTAGTACTACTATGAAAATAGGGGTGTGTATATGCTTTCTGATTAGTGTTTCTAGGTTTCTTAGGATATATATCTAGAAGTGAGATCACTGGGTCAAATTCATAAGTTTTCTTGATTGTTTTGTGCTCTAGAGTGAAAAGTGAACATTTGGATTTCCTGGGACAATCATTGAGCTTTGGAAGACAATGTTATTCTCAAAAGCAGAGATTCATGACTTCTCAAGGGTTAAGGAGAAAATTTCAGAAAAGGGGGAAATTAGGTTACTGAACTTTGAAATATTTTGAAAATGTGTGTATATGTATATTCTTTATGAGGTATGGTCTCTAACTTTTATCATATGCTCAGTGGAGTAGATACCCCACAAGAATGAAAGAGTCTGTGCTTTTAAATTTGAATTATGATGCAACCTCAAAGGAGAGTGCCAGATCTAAACATTTTATGAGGAAAAGCTTCCCTTGAACTAGAAAATAGCTAGAATTACTCTTATCTGGTGTATTATAAATTTGAAGAATTATTGAGTCTTTTCATTAGACATAAAAGCTTTCATGCTATTTTTCTCAAGTGAAATGCAAGATATTTTGATCCCTAATCAAACTATTATAATGTTAGCTATAAAATGTAGCATGTGCAAAAGCCCACCTTTGATGCAGCACATCTATACTTCCTTATTGTAGGGAATTAATCTTTTTGAAATTCTTTGGGGCTTCCTTATACTGTTGATCCCCATTTCATCTAAGATGTTCTATAAAAGTAATAAAAAATGAATGCCTATGATGTTATAACTCAGCTGTTCATTTCCTCTTCTACTTTCCTTGCTCCTTGTTCTCCCTACAAAGAAATGAGCTGGACCATCTTAAAAGCAGAGCAAGTAAACTAAGTATCAGACTGTCTAGAAAGCTCCAAACAAGGTCAACTTCATGGATCTGAGATTAGCTTTTGTCTTTGCCAGTGCTGGTTTCCTGTGATTTCTTACCAATTAGTCATCAATAAGTCATAGCCACTAGGAGAATAATATAGTATGTAATGAAATGTGGACATTGTACTTCTCTTACCTGAGATGTGACAAGAGAGAGAGAGAGAGAGAGAGAGAGAGAGAGATGTATGTATTTTTAGTTTAAGAGTTTTTAACTATATAAGGGCAAAGTTCACCCTATTTTTTATTGCAGTTCTAACTTGGGTGCATAAACATTGCATTGAGTTGCAGAGTTTTATAGTTGGAAGAAAGTTTCTATTATTCTTTAACTAGAAGCCCAATGCATGAAATTTGTGCAAGAGTAGGCCTTCCTTCCCCTGGCTGCCGGCACTGGCTTCCCTCTGGCACCTGGGACCTCGCAGCCCGGCTTCATCCAGAAGGACATTCAGTCTAATTCGTATATTGTGCTTTTATTATTATAGATGTTATAGATAACTAGAAGCCTGGTGCACAAAATTCGTGCATGGATAGGGTCCCTAGGCCTGGCTGGCAATCAGGGCTTATCTGTGGGGTGACCTGTGGGATGATCTGGGGACCCCCACTGGCACCCATCTTGGCCGGCATTGCACTGACTGCTTGCTGGCCCTACCCCCTGCCACCACCACTGGTTGCCTCTTTCTGCAGGGCGACGCGTGGGGTGATCAGGGGGCCCCTGATCACACCTGCCTTGGCTGGCCTGGGGCCTGCGGGCTGGGGGAAGTTCCTGCATTTTGCATCTGCCCACTGGTGGTCAGGTGCATCATAGTGACCAGTCATTCTGCTGGTCGTTCTGCTGTTTGGTCTATTTGCATATTAGGCTTTTATTATATAGAATTATAACTGAAATATTATATGAGACATTAAATGGAGATCAATTCTAAGTAATTAGTCCTTAATGATAATAAAAAACATGATTGATTCTGTCCCATACAGTCGGCCCTTTGCTAAAAACCTCATGTGCATCATCACCTTCACTCTCAAAACTACTCTAGGAAGTAGGCAATACATCATTATCCTCCCTTTATGAATGAAAAACACCTCAGCTGGCAGAGATAAAAAATGAAAGTCCCCTTGAATAAGTTTAACCATTTGACTCTGCTTTCTCCATAGAAATATTAACAGACATGTGAATAAGAGAGTGTAGGGAGAGGAGGCAGAAAGGTTGGTGACTATGTGCAGGTATTAGACTGAGAGAGCCAGAAACAGGAACAACAGGAAACACCACAGATGTTAGTTAATATTACACCATGATTGGTTCTCAAGGTCATCTAGAATATCACTATCACCAGGGGGAAGTTTTTGATATCTAATTCAGTCTGGTTTTGTTTTATTTCTGCTAGATAATATGCTACCTTCCACTTTATTTTAAACTCATTCTATAATTATTCATTTGCTTCTAACAAACCACTATATTCATTCTAAGAAAAGTATAGCTGAAGACCTCTACATTTTTTTCACTGCAACATTAAATATCAAATATGAATTGCTTAATTATTCCTTTATTTTGAAATATCTATTTCATTACCAAGATATTTTAACTTACCATGAAAACTGACTCCTAATATTCATAATTTTCAATAATTTATTTTGCTTCTAAGTTAAAACTGTGACTATTGGTTGTCCAAACACCACTAGGCATCTTTCCACAACTGCTATTTAAAAACATGTAGGATTTTATACTCCCTGCTCAGGGTCACCCTGTTGTCCAAAAATGCCACCTAACTTCTGGAACCTTTGCTCATCCAGTGTGATTGGATCTCTGATTTTGTTTTATCATTAATATTTAATTTGTTCACATAATTATACATTCAAAAAGCACTTGGAAATTAAAATCAAATCAAAAATTCTAGTTCAAAATAGTTCTATATAACTTGTGGATCAAAGATTCCATAAAATTGCAATTGCAATGTATTCCCACATGCTCCAATAGCTCCCATTCTTGCCATTTTTATAGCAATTAGTACATCATATTGCCACTGTCTGATGACTTGTTGCTCCCTCTTGCTAGACTTTAAACTCTTTGAGGTCAAAGATTATATCTGTCTATTATGGATTCCAAACTCCTGAGAATGGAAGAAGTGCTCACTTAACAGTAATGGAAAAAAAAAAAGAATGTATCCATGGCAACAAAAACTTCAGGGCACACAATATTCTCTTTATGTGATATGCAGATATCCTGCTCATGATTGTATGGGCATTCTCCATAAAGCTGCATAACTACAAACATCTGGTCTAGCATTGTGACAGGTTTCTAATTGCACTTTTATCTTGATTCTTTTGATTTCATTTCATTTTATTTTGTTGTTGCCGTAGTTTTCATTGACTTTGGAGAGAGAGGGAGAGATGGAGGGAATAAATATCAGTGTGAGAGACAAACATCGGTTTTTCTATAGTCACTGCAACAGGGATCGAACCCACAACCTGGGCATGTGCCCTGACTGGGAATCAACTGAAGACCTTTTGATGCAGCTGAGTCACACCAGCCATGGCTTTTCTTAATTCTCTCTCCTTTAAATGCCCCCCTACTCTATTGTCAGATGAATAATTCGAATCCATTGCTTTACACATGTCACCTTCTACACAAAATCCTCAGGCTCTCCCCTATAATTACTACAGGATACTCATAACTTGATTTATCAGAACCCTCCACCTCATAACCACAGACTATCTCTCAGTCATAAGGTTGGCTTCCACACTACAGTTCCAATTGATGTAGGCTTTATCAATGCCCCTTCTATCACTACAATATTTATTTCTCTTGGCCCTTCTACCTTTGTCTTTTACTATTCTTGTTTTAATATCATCTTTCTTTTAAAGTCCATTTCTTTGAATGCTCCCTGGATGTCATATCATCTTCGAAGCTTCTTGTATCTTGTACAAAGGTTGGGAGTCAGGCCAATCTTTGAGCATCAACTTTTCCAACTTGCCTGCTGGGTACCATTGAAAATAAGCTCACTTGTTTGAGCTTTAGTTTCCTCCTCTGTAAAATGGGTGTAATAATCTTCCCTCATAGAAATACTGTAAGAGTAAAGTGATAAAATAAGTATAAAGCACTTTGCATGTCCGTTTTTTTCCCAAAGCTTAGTTATCTTTCATATATAGCTTGAAATGTTTCAGCATTTTTAGTCCAAGAAATTAAAATTAAAGTTCAGCTACTCTATTATTAGAAAAGGTGGAAATTCTCTCAATATCATTTGGCACATCAAATTTTTCTGTGGAATAACTAGGTTTTATTATTTTAAAATATTTAAAAATCAAGCACTAACATGATAATTTACAGCTTATGAGCACAAATATTCATATAATAAAAATGATGTGTTCAATGGTTTGCTTTGAAAGGGTTAGAAAACTGGAATGGTAACTCAATATGTTTGGCCTCTTTCCAATTATTTTGCTTTTATCCCGTGGATCTCCTAATGATATGACCCCCACATGCAAAGGAGAAATAACCAAAAAAAGTTCATTTGCAGAAAGAAAAATAGGATTGAATGTGATCGTGTCTTCGGTTATTTATGTAACCTTTTAAGAATTAGATATGTTTGAATAAAGCCCCATCACTTGCTTTCCTAAGACGATGGTTTCATTAAAAAGTCCTTCTCCTGAAACCTGGAATGCATCCCCTGGATAAGCAGGGCAGAGTTCACAATTGAAACTGCTCACGCAAAGCTTGTTCAAAACTATCCGAAAAAAAAGAGAAATAAAAGTATCTGCCTGTCTCTCTCTCTCTCTCTCTCTCTCTCTCTCTCTCTCTCTGTGTGTGTGTGTGTGTGTGTGTGTGTTTGTGCTTTAGGAAAATAAGGAAAGAAATAAATATGATCATTAGAAAGGGTAGCCTGAGGAAGATGGGGATGCTGAAATGGGGTTTAAATGAGTATTTTACATAGTTCTAGACCAGTCTTGCAGTGACAAGATGGGACAACCTAAAGACATTTATGGCAGTCTGGAGGGAGCTAATTTTTGGCAAGAGAGACAAGCAAACTCCATTTATCTCTGATGATTTGTCAGGTACAATACCATAAATCTTAAAACCAGAAGACTTAGGGCATTTCTTTATCTGTTGAAGCAGCAAAACAACCTCTCTACCTTTCCTATGTCCCCTGACTGAAATTAAGGCCCTGTCATTTGTGGGCTGGAATACCCTGGGTGACAGAAGGCATCACAGAGGGTCATGTAGGGAGCCTTGTTTGTCAGCCAGACCGCTGGCTTCCTCCTCTCACTGCATGTGGAATGCTGACCAAGATGAATGGTGCCCTAAGTAACTGCCTTGTTAGCATTGGGCATGAGACAAGGAATTGTCAGAATGCCTTACATAAGGAATTCCAGGGAAGCAGATTTCTCTGTTTTCTTACTTTTCTTCCCCCAGTACTTGTCCTAAGATGAAGTAGAATTTTATGTTGTTAGTTCATTAAATTATTTATAATTATTTATTCAGTCCATTTTTATCACACACACCACTTTGGTGAATAAAATATGCAAAACAACTGCTCTCATGGAGCTTGCATTTTAGACAGAAAATAATTAACTACACGAAAATGTACCTATCCTCATGATATATGCAATGATGAAAATAGAAGCAGAACAAGGGGATAGAGGAAGAAGAAGGAACTAGAGGGCGGTTTGTTGTTTTAGATAGGGCAGTCAGTATAGTATGGTATAGGAACTTTAATCCAACATCTGAACAAGAGAAGGAAATACGTCAAGATTTCACTTGGTATAAGATTGTTTCAGACAGAGAAAACAGCATGTACCAAGTCCCTGAATCAAAAGCACCCTGATAAAAAGAAAAGTGGTAGGATGTAAGTTTGATAGCAGTGGGCCAGGTCATTAAAATGTTTGTATGTCAAAATAAAGCCTATTTATGTAATATGAGTGAGATGAGAGGAGATAGGAGTGGATTAAGCAAAGAATGAACTGAATTTTGCCTGGAGGGAGGAAGAAAGCTCCATCCTGTAGAATTCTGCTTTTATCTTAATATCCAAAACATGATCATATGAACATCATTAGCTGTATGTAGTCTTGGGTACAAGTGATTTTTGTTGTTATAACTGTTTGGTTTTTTCCCCCCACTTTGTATTGAAGAAGAAAAATCACATACCAAAAGATGCATGTTTGATGAGAGTAAAGTTTGATAAATTTTTACAAATGGAACATATCCAATTTGTCCAATGTACATCCAGATCAAGACACAGAGCATCAGCAGCACCCTATACAATCATCTCAGACTATCTTCCAGTCACTGTATCCTAGGGAGAGCAGAATAATTTTTTAGTAGACAAAATGCTGGCCTGGATACCTTTAAAAATAAAGAGCAGATGTCAGATATAAAACCAACAGTGTTTGCTGCAGGAAAATAAGGTCTAAATTGCAAATGGGAAATGAGGGTGTAAGAACATATGAAACCTGAATATGATGGGAGGTTGTCATGGATAAGCCAAGATAATGAACCTTTGTCCAAGCTCATGGACATGGAGACCTAAGAAGCAGAAAAGGGATGAGTAGGCTGGGACCTCGATTAAGAGCTGAGATTACTTCCATCAAAAAAAGTGTGCACTGCTGCCCAGCTTGTGTGGTTCAGTGGATTGAGTGTTGTCCCATGTACCAAGAAGTCAATGCTTCAATTCTGGTGCGGGCACATGCCCGGTTGCATGCTCGATTTCGAGTAGGGGGTGTGCAGAAAGCAGCCGACCGATGTGATGTTTCTCTCTCACTCTCTCTCCTCCTCCCTTCCTTTCTCTCTAAAAATCAATTAAATTTTTTTAAAATAATTGTGCACTACCAAGAGGGACTGCATGTCTTCTCTGTAAAGATATTTCTTGAGTGTAAATTTTCTTGTCTCTAAATGTGTATCCAATATGGGGGAACAACCAAAACATGGAATGGTCCAGTGAGAAAAAACATAGAGTTTAAACATTACACAGATGTAGGTTTATATTCCAGCTCTATGACTCAAACCAGCTCTCTGACTTAAAGGTATGGGGGGATTTCAAATTCCTCATCAATAAAATAGCAGTAATAAAATTGACTTCACAGATGTGTTAAGAGGATAAACTAGATGGGACTGGACAAAAATTGTGACTATTGGTATGTTTTCTCCAGTTGCTAAAGAGAATTGAGTACTTTCCTCATCAGTTTCTTCCCCTTCCCCACCTGTCCCTGTGCCTCTTCAAGAAACAGCCTTCATTACTGACAGTGAGAAGTAAAGCTGATTGTCATTTAGAAGAGGAGAGAAGGGAATGAATGTCAGGAGAAAAAGCAATGTGGAAGAAAACATAGGGACTAAATTTATGTACCTTGGTCTTAGAGTACATTTTATAAATTTGACCTTTAAGGCAAGGGAAGTAAAGGCAAAAATAAATGAATAGGACTATATTAAACTAAAAAACTTTTGCACAGCATAAGAAACTAACAACAAAACAAAAAGGCAACAACTGAATAGGCGATGGCATTTGCAAACAACAGTTCTGACAGGGCATTAATTTCCAAAATATATAAAAACTCATACAATTGAGTACCAAACAACCCAATTAAAATATGGAAGAGGATCTGAACAGTTACCTCTCCCAAGAAGACATACAAATGGCAAGCAGATATATGAAAAGATGTTCAACACACTAGCTATTTTGGAAATGCAAAACAAAACTACAATTAAATGCCACCTCATACCTCTTAGAATGGTTATTATCAACAAGACAGGCAGCAACAAGTGTTGGAGAGGTTGTGGAGGAAGAGGAAATTTTATTCACTGTTGGTGGGCATGTAAACTGGTACAGCCACTATGGAAAAAAAGTCTGGCAGTTCCTTAAAAAGTTACGACTAGAGTTACCATATGACCCAAAAATCCTTCTTCTGGGTATTTACCTGAACAACTTGAAAACATTTATTCACAAAAATATATGCACCCTTATGTTCATTGTTCATGGTGGCCAAGACATGGAGGCAGCCAAAGTATCTTTTGATAGAGGACTGGATAAATAAGATGTTGTGCATATATGGAATACCAATCAGCCATAAGAAATGATGAAATATCGACATTTGCAACATCATGGATGGACCTTGAGAATATTATGCTAAGTGAAATAAGTAAGTCAGAAAAAGCTAAGAACCATATGATTTCACTCAGATATGGCATATAAAACTGAAACTCATAAACAGAGACAACAGTATGGTGGTTACCAGAGGGAAAGAGTGGGGGATAGTAAAGTGTAAAGGGAGCCAAATATATGGTGATAGAAGATGATTTGACTTTGGATGGTGGGCAAACAATGCAATATACAGGTCATATATCATAGAAATGTACACTTAAAACCTATATACTAACCAATGCCACCCCAATATATTGAATTTAAAAAATGAATGTGGGTCTTGGTCCTTGTCCTGAGAAACAATCTGAGGCTACTGGGAATAAGATGTTCCAGAGTCATGGTGTGATAGAAGTGAATTTAAAAAGAGGAAATAGTTTATATATTCTTAGATGACATATTTGTGTCTCTTGCCATATTTAAAAAAATGAAAGTAAATGTTTGATAATATTTTGCAATTAGTTTTTTGTTTTTATGTTTTTTTTTTAATTTGTTTGTGTTGGATTGTGTTTATTTACCTTGCACAGTCTTCTGAGACTGAATCTTACAGACCCCTACGTTTAAGATTTAAAGACAAGAAATAATAGTCTTAGTTAAAAGAGTAAAGAAATGCTATTAAAATGACTAATTCTTGCCCAGCTGGCATGGCTCAGTGGTTGAGCATCAACCTGTGAACCAGGAAGTCACTGTTCTATTCCCCATCAGGGCACATACCCGGGTTGCGGGCTGCATCCCCAGTGTGGGGAATGCAAGAGGCAGCCAATCAATGATTCTTTCTCATCATTGATGTCTCTCTCTCTCTCTCTCTCTCTCTCTCTCTCTCTGTTCTCTCTCTCTTTCCTCTTCTCCCTTCCTCTCTAAAATCAATAAAAAATATATATATAAAAAATGACTAATTCTCTTCTCTCTGACTAAAAGTGTTTTCAAATAGCAGTCATCATCATCATCATCATCATCCATTGAGAGCTTTCTAAGATCTAGGCTCATTTCCTCCTCACAACACTAAAATCAAGAACAATTATTATTCATATTTTACTTATGAGGAAATTGAGGCCCAGAAAAGGTCAAGTAAGTTGATAGAGGTCACACACCTGATAAAATAATATAATTGGGGCTTGAGCCTAGATTGCTGATCTCTAGAACTTGTACTTTTTAACCACCATCCTGTGATTCTAACAATGATCTCATCATTGTAAATAGTTACAGCCTTCCCAGGTAACTGCAGGTAGAACACCTGTCTGGGTGTGTACATACTGTGAATTTATTAAAAACCTGCTTTATGTCCTTAAAACAGTTGCTAATAATAAAATTAATTCAACCAAAATCAAACTAACTTATTTATAGAAAATTAAAATTTTGATCCAAAGTCCTTTTCTAACATTGACTGCTAAACTATTTGAAACATATGATTTGGCATTGTTATTTTGGCTAACTTAGAATAAAGACATTTTTACCTAATGTGAAGAGAAAAATTCATGAACAATACAGAAATTGCAACCACATTGGATTAAGAAGCCGACTTTTCCTATTCGGCTCTAGAAGATACAAGAGAAGACCAGGGTCTAATTTACCAGGAGACAGTCAAAGTACTAGTACATATGAAAGCCCTTTGATCAAAGAGTCTTTGACATTGCTAAAGGAGCAGGACCAAATTTTTTCTGAGGCCCTTAGATAATGCCCAGTAGCTTTTTCTTACCCACTGCTTTGTGAATAAATTATTTCTCATAACTTTTCTCAGTCTTTCCTTTTAACCCAAATTGGTAGTGATTGTTGACATTGAAAAACTAATATTGAAACAAATGGAGACAGAAATGTCTGAGTGTGACTCCCTTATCTCTTTAAAATAACTTTCATCTATGAAACACCTATTTATAATCATTAGTGCCAGGGAGAGGACATGCAGAACCACAAGAGTATTGCTTTATTTTACAAATGAGAGTTGTTATGAAAATAAAACACTTTTGAGGATAAAACATAAAATGGAAATGCAAGTGGGGAAAACAGCTAATTCATAGTATCATTAAATTAATAATTTGAAGGTGCCAGAAAGATTGAACATTTATCTTTCTATTTTAACAATGTCAGTACAGAGGCTCATATGAATTTATCATTTTGTCCAAGATCATGCCACTAGGAGAGAGAGGTCATTTTATGAACCCAGGGCACTGTGACGCCAAAGCCTGTGATCTTAACCCCTCTATAATAACTTGGAGTAACTCATTCAGTGCTTTCATAACACAAGTAATATTTTACTGTGTCCAAAATTAATCCTGCTACATGCAAACTTTTATTTTTAATTGAAAATAAAGAATGTTGAGCAGCATATTAAAAGTTCTGAATTCAGGGCATTAGATATTTGGGTAGTTCACTCAACTCTGTTGGGAGGTATTTTTCTCTAAGGTCTCTTTTATAATAGTCTGCATCTGTGAAGCTGTTCCACCTATAAACCCATGTTGTCTTTGAGTCTTGTTTGGCCTTATCCATGGGACAGAGACACATTATCTCCGATAAAGTTTTCCTAAAATTTGGAGTAACATGTAGTACAGTCAAAAATCTCCCTCTGAAGTAGCACAGTAAGCTCTTTAACGAATGGAAACATTTTAACTTAATTTATCAATATATCCTCAGCATCAAAAATGGTTACTGGGACTTAGTAAATGTGAATGAGCTTTTTAAATGAAAACTATAAAATGTGAAGGAAGTCACCCCTAATGTAGACATTTTCCTAACAAAATTTTCTAAATTTAATTTTTAGAAACCAATACCTAATGAAAAAATGTGTCATCGAGGTGCTTAGGATTTTAAGCTGCAATCCATATGATGGGAGGATAATTTCTATAATTCAAAACACAGCAGAGAGAGAGGCAATAACTCAGTCCACAAGTTTTTCAAAATTTAGAACAATGCCAGACCCAATGCTAGTACTAGAGCCCTTCAGTTCAAACTAGAGGTCTTCCCAGGTTGATGTCCATTGTTGTGTTCATTTAATAATATGTAGAGCTGTTTATTTATTTACATGTGTTTCTATCTTAAAATTTATTGATGATTGGATAGTACTTAACACATAGCAACTCCCAATAGTTGGTAGGTCTTATTCTGTGCATTGCTAACAATGACAATACTGGGTACTGTTCTGATTAGCTATTTGATGAGTACATATTCACCCCAAAGCATAGAGGCTTACAACAATAACCATTGTTAATATCTCACAATTCCATGGATTGGCTGGGGCTCACCTGTGTTGTTTCTCTCCTGGCCTCTCTGGGTGTCTGTCACGTGTTTCAGTCACAGCTGGTGTTGAATATCTCACTACCCTACACTCCTTCCTCCATTTAGCCCCTCTTTTCCACATGCTGAGTTATACTCCTTTGACTTTTGATGTGGTCATTCTCTCTGGCAGCCTCATTCAGGCTTCTTCTGTGGTAGTTCAGGGTTTTAAGAGGAATGAAGCAGTGGCCCAGACTCAGAAGTCCTAGAATACCACACCTTCCTCTTTCTATTGGTCAAGCCCATCAAAGGGAGAGGATGTTAAGCGCCTTCTCTTGAAAGAGTCTATCTACCATGGATGTAATTTGTGTCAACTGCAAGTGCTATACACACTGGTCATTGTCTATCATATCAGAGTTGCAGGAGCTGTGCCATCCAGGTAACAGCTTTGTGATGTTTTGGTACCAACAGAAATCATTTAGTTACACATGCAGACTGCACTGTGCATCACAGAAGGTAAATGGGAAATCATGAGTCTGCAGCTGGAATGAAACATATTGGTCCATGGAATACAATGAAGAAGGCAGTGGCTTTGGCTTCAGGACAACTGAGGTGCAGTGCCTGCTCTGGTGCTCGCTATTTCTGAGAGAGCAAATGCTGAAATTTTCATAGACTCAGTTGGGTCATCTGTGTTGGTCGCATTCCAGTTGTGGCTCCATGACAAACTATTCCAATACTGAATGGCTTAAAACAAGACAGCATGAGTTACTCATGGATCTGTAATCTGGACACAGCTCAGTGAGGGAAGTTCTTGGCAGTCTTCTTACCACCAACTGGTGGCTGGAATATCTGAAGTATTGCTTAGTCATATGGTGGCACTAGGGCATGGGCTGCTGTGGGATGGAACAGTTGGGGCTCCTTGAGCTAGAGCTCTATCTCCATATGGTTAGAGTTGAATTCAGGGTAGCTGAACTTCTTACACAGAAGTGCAGTGCTCTGAAGATGAGAGAAACAGAGAGGAGAGAGAAAGAACCAGTAAAAAATTCTATAGAATTTATATGGCATTTTATTTATTAGAATGTTGTTATTTAATGTTAATGGAAATTCAGGGGTAAATGAATTAGATCTCACTTTTCGAGGGAAGAGTGTTGAAGAATTGTGGACATGTTTTCAAACTAAATAGCTTGGATAAGAGGATGTCTCCTTAAATAGCTTTTGATTCAATGAACATACGTAGGTACTCACTATACATTCATTTCCTTTTTCTCACCACTTGGTTTACATCTTCCTTCTATACCCCTACTTCAATTTCTCAAGGTAATCCTTTGAAAGATTCAGATATAGCATCACTTCAAGTTTCCCTGTATTGATTTCCCTGGAATCTTCCAGAGGTGCCCAAGCAGATTCTTCTGTGCTGGTTTAGGCCCGTGGTCGGCAAACCACGGCTTGCGAGCCACATGCGGCTCTTTGGCCCCTTGAGTGTGGCTCTTCCACAAAATACCACGTGCGGACGCGCACGTACAGTGCAATTGAAACTTCGTGGCCCATGCGCAGAAGTCAGTATTTTGTGGAAGAGCCACACTCAAGGGGCCAAAGAGCTGCATGTGGCTCGCTAGCCACGATTTGCCGACCACTGGTTTAGGCTATTTGCCTAACATCAGTCCTCTCAGAAGGCTCAGGTACTCCTTTAGAAGAGTTAGTCTGAGGCTGGATGAACCAGACACTGGCTTTCTTACTGAGAAGTCTGCCTCTTTCCTACTTCCTGGCAGGGCTTCAACTTGCAGTGGAGTAGGGTCTTGATTCCAGTTAGCTGCAATATTGAAATGAAGCCTTTAAAGTTCTAAGATTACCTGGTGAGACCTAGCGTAAGAATGTGTGTCAGAAAGAAAGACAATCTTTGAGATCTAAAGGAAGTTCAGGATGAGTCCACAGTGGACTCTGATTTTAATTCTGTGTTTAGTTAACTATGTAAGTTAGGCAGCTCTCTCTGCCTCTCTGAGACTCAGTCTTTTTATTTTTCCTTAACTCCACTACCTTGGCTTCCTCATCAGCAACATATCCTTCAAGATTCAGCTAAAATATGAATGCCTCTATTTTAATTGGATTCTCTCAATGTGGGATTATCTTTCCCCTGTCCCCACAAAAATGCATACAGACTTCTATTATGAAATTTGTAACACTTTAACAATTATCTATATTTTCTTGAGGGTTTTCCCTACTAGGCAACAGACATCCTGTCCATCATCCCATCTCTAGTGCTTAGCTCACCACTTCTCACATAGCATATGCTACATCAGTACTTATTGAATGGATGGGAAAAATGGCTATGTGTATACCACCTGCCTTTCTATCTCTTATGACTGCTACAATAATACCAACAGGAAAACATGGATCAATATGCTTTAAAATTTTTAATTCATTTCTCAGTGCAATGTGATTTTATTATAATTAATCTTATGAAGTGAATGTTGAGAAAGGGATAGTGGAATCATCAGGTGAAAATATAGAATAATAAACATGCCTGTGTGTTTCTGCTCTTCGCTGGAAAACAACCAAACATGGAGTAGCAATTTTCTTAAGTTCCTATTTTCAGTGGAGCATAGGTAAAGTGGTCATGGCTGTTAAGGGACGAGTGAGCAGTCTGAACAAGATTTGAAATAATGCCACGTATGAAAGTACTGAAGGGCTTAAGGATTTGGGCATGGGGTATTTAAGTTGGTTTTATTTTGTTTTATCCTGGAGAAACAATGGCTCGACAGTCAAACATTTAATGATAACTGTTTTGAATTATGTAGAAGACTGTCTAATGGAAGAGAGATTGAAGAATTTTGTTTATATCTAAAGGGAGAAGCCCAGTCAATGGAAGGAAGTTGAAATGAGAAATTACAAGAAAACAATTATGAACCTGGGCTTTGGCATCAGGCAGAAGAGGTTAAACCTTCAACTCTGTTATTTACTAGCTATATTGGTTGAGACAAGTGATGTAACCTTTCTGAACATCATTTTCCTGATTTCTGAAATGGAGATGATAATAATGCCTCATAGGGATATTTTGAGGATTAAACAAAGCAAGACAAATTGTACAATGCTGACCCAAGTGCCTGGTCGGTTGTAAATGCTCAATCGATCAATGTGAGGTTGAACTTAATTACATTTACAGATTTAAACTTGGACCTTATTTGCTGTATGGCATGTGGGATTAAGTGAACACTTCTCTGAGACTTGTTTTCCTCATCACTAAAATAAAAAAACAATGGGAAATTAAATTTTGAGTATATTTTTCAGCTGAAAAGTGTTATTGTTCTCTTTTCTAAAATAGCAAAACCCAGGCAAATGTATGGCATTTGAATTATGTATTTTTCCTACAAATGTGGGTGCTCTAGAATCTCAAACAGTGGAAATACCATCAACAAACAGAAACATTTGCAATTCTCATGTGGATCTAGTTTAAACTCTTTCCATCTATAAACTTTGGTGATAGTTTTAACTAATCGTTATATTTTTGTTTTGATTGAATATGCTGGCGAGAATTTTTAAATAAAATATAACTTGGACTCTGGAATTAGAAGCAGGTGACACAATATTTTTACTCCTGAAAATAACTTTGATGGGTATTTTGGTACAACTTGCTCAAGAAATTGGCTTTAACATTAGAGCAAGGAAATATGTTCAACTGCTACCAGGAAAGTGTCCCGTGAGGGTTATATAAAGTAAATTCAGGCTTAACAATGTTTGAAGAGAAAATCATTTTAGAGTGTGCTTCTTTAAATGCAAATGGAATTTGAAATTGTACATTGGCTCTTTCTATCCCAGTGGAATTTTATATTATGTCCTCTCCTCTGCCATATATCAGAGCACCCAGGCAACCGAATGACTAGAATTGTTCCCCTTTATTTTCCAATGTCTAAAGCCAGGCAGTCTTTTTGTAGGAGATAAGGCAAATCACAATTTCAAGGCTTTTTTAAAAGTCTATTCTTAGTTCTTGGTGGTTACACAGGAAAAGGTTTGGACAATAAAATACCATGATAGTCTCCTAAAATGCATTCATGTGACTTGGAAAGAAAGTTCATTTGCTCTCTATCTTCCTTCATTAGCATTTCATCAGGTGGTTTTTTATTGTTGTTTATTTGTTTTTAATTTCCAGACACTCACAGACACACACACACACACACACACACACACACACACACAATATTGTGTTAGTTTTTTACCTACATATGTAATTGATAATCTAAAAGGGAACTGAACTAAAATGCTTGGTCTATGGACAAAAAAAGAGGCATCATTAAACAAATTAATTTTGTGATAATATTTTATTGTAGGAGACATATTTAACCTTATGTGAACAAACTGTCTTAAGTTCCCTTAGATATTTTGATTGTTTATAGCTACTCCTACATCTATTATTACTCAGTTACAATAAGTCATGAATCAATTTCTTCTGATGTGAGATCAGTAATAATTTATTAATATAATAAAGGTACTGGATAGACCATTTTAATCAATCAATTAGGCAATAATTACATTTCCTAATTCATGATAATCTTTGTATTGGTAATTTGGATATAAATTGCAATGTTTTTATTCTGATTTTCAGCATTTTGTTATTCAATATGGGGCAGGGATTGTATCTAAATCTACATAAGTGTTTTCTAAATGAAAGAAATCTGATAGATGAGACATAATTTAAGAATAATTAAGTACTAATCCATGAAATATTAAGCTATTAGAGTTGAAATGAGAAAATCTCAGTGTATGCATTTTGAAAAGTGAGAAGTTCTTAAAAGAAGTAAACCTAAAGCTTGACTGGTTTGGCTCAGTGGATAGAGCGTCGGCCTGTGTACTGAAGGGTCCCAGGTTTGATTCTGGTCAAAGGCATGTTGCGGGCACATCCCCAGTAGGGGGTGTGCAGGAGGCAGCCGTTCAATGTTTCTCTCTCATCGCAGTTTCTAACTCTCTCTCCCTCTCCCTCTCTGTAAAAAAAATCAATAAAATATATTTTTTAAAAACGAAGTAAACCTAAAAGTGAATCCTTTTCATGAAAAATGGGCTATAGGTCAGGAAAAGAGAGGTAAGCAAAGACAGTGGGAAAACAGCCAGGGATGGGAGCATCAATACACACAGAGATGTATGGGAAATTATGACAGTTTAACTGATAACACATAGGGTGGGGCAAAAATAGATTTACCGTTGTGAGTACATGACACAGTGTCCAGTCATGTATTATAATTAATTATTATATTATTTTTCATACAAACAACTCTAAATCTTCTTTTGCCAGCACTGTATTTTCAAAATCCTAACCTTATCTGGCTCAGAAACAGTATGGATAATGTCCATGTTATTTACACTTTTTCCTAGATCATTTTTAAAGGTTTATGTATCACAAAAGTAAGAATACACTCAGTATGTTTCATCTAAGTTACCTACATCCCCATCCAATAAACACGTGGACACACGCTCCCTCACACATACAAATTGTACTCATACACGGATTATCCTGGGCTCTGGAATTCCCTGGATTTCCTCTCTACTGAATTTTAGACTAGGTCTTTTATGCTAGTGTTCATTTTTATGACAGATGAATCTTTTAGAGCCTCACATAGTAAAGTGGAAACAGATCTTTCGTGGAATGAATTTAATCCAAACTCTTCCGCTTTACTATGTAACCTGTGTAAATCATTTCAACGCCCTGAACTCAACCTTCATCTTTAAAACAGAGATAGAATATACCTTATGTTCTACCATGCTCTTGAGGATCAAGTGGAATAATATCCATGGAAGGAGCTGTGTAAATGCTAAAGAAGTAACAAAAGCATCAAATTGCAATTATTATCCAAATAAACATGCAGACACTTCTGAGTTAACAAGGCAACTACATTAACAATGTTTTACTCTGTTTATATGTCTCTTTATTCTACGTAGAATCAAATTTGTCCTATTACATGCCTGGCCGGTGTGGCTCACTGGTTGAGCTAAGACCTATAAACCAGGAGGTCACAGTTCGATTCCTGATCAGTGCACATGCCAGGGTTATGGGCTTGACCCCCAGTGTGGGGCGTGTAGGAGGCAGCCGATCAATGATTCTCACCATTGATGTTTCTATCTCTCTCTCCCCTCCCTTCCTCTCTGAAATCAATAAAAATATATATATTTTTAAAAAATTGGCCTATGACATGTAAAATATTCAAGGTGTCAGTAAGATAAAGGAAATGAAAAATATATGATGAGTGTATAAAATCATGCATTAAGTGGCTGTTTCCACAGGCATGATAAACATTTTTGTCCTGACTTAGATTCACATCTTCTCTAACTCAACATTGAAAATTATTCAAAACATTTTCTCTGCACATCTTATATTGAATGTCACCAAGTGGTAGAATTCATCACCATTTCAAGGAGGATTTGACTTTTGGAAACTGCTAACATCAATCAGAGTGACTCCTAGTCAAAGAGTGCAGTGATAAAATTAAGCAATAAAATTTTTTTGTTTGTTTAAAAACAAACTTGAAACAATTTTTTAATATATTTGGTTCAAAAAGTTCCCCATAGAAATTTTGAAATCATTTTGAGGAGCAAATATAACTGAATGAGTTGTATTACTTTCACTGTTGTTGATATAGAACATCTTTGGATACAGCAAAGCAATGTCAAGATTATTCTTAAAAATCAGTTAATACATTATTTTCATATGCCATCCACTACCTCACACGAAGAACCTAGATGCTTGTAAGCGTCAGCAAAGTCAGCAGGTCAGGCAAAGTACTCACACAGGCACAGTGTTTTGGTCTCACATATTATCTGAAATTTCCAGAATTTAATCTTCCTCTTGGATTTTATACTCAAATAATAATGTCTTTTGACACTGAGGACATTGGGGATCTGATATTAAAGATGATGAAAGACAAGAAGCAGTCAGCATTAGCCATTTGGGCTCATGTAATGATACGAATCAGTTTGGACAATCTCTGTTTACAATAAATCTTTAAACTAGTTACTCCCTGAGCTCCAGACTCTGCTTCTCAGACATTCAGCCTACAGAGCACAGACCCTGCCTGGATGCTGTAACCTTGGATTATGCACCTGGATTTCCCTCTGTCTCCTTGTTCATCCTTTTCTAAATGCTTATCACTGGCAAGACCCATCCCTCTTTATCTGTTTACTGCATGTGAGCTGACACTCCCAGACTCTTCCATGCCAGCATCTTGCCTGCCTCTCCATAGTCCTCTCCGAGGGTCTGGACACTCTCCATAGGATGATTTTAACTTGGGAGTCTCCCTATTTACATTGTGGATACAATCTTGTCCTTTATCTTCACTACCCTGTCTTTCAGGATTAAGACTTTATCCAAACATTGATTACATCTGTCTAAATCCAGGACCTTTCCATCTCATCTGTTTCTATTAGGGATTTGAACTCAACTAGATATTTTCCTTATCACTCCAACATCCGCAGATTCTTATCCTGTTCGATGTTGGGGAGCTAAGAAAGGGCTGAATGGTATACTAAATTCCTACAGAGATTTACAAAAACTTCACTGAGCATCTTATAATTAAGGATATCTGCTATGTATTCCAGGCACTGTACCAGGCAATCTAAGTGTTCAGTCATTTAATCCTCAAATGATCCTGCATATTCAATAACAACTTGTTGAATGAATGAATTTTCATTGGCAGTAATTGGATTCTTCATATCAAGCTATCCCCTGCCTCTACATTAAGTGTTTGGGAGGCATAGGAGCAAGATCCACTCTTCCCAGAGAAGGAAGGCTTTGGGGAGGGTCATGAAATATAGGATGGGCCTTCACTTATGCCATGAAATTCAGTGGCAAACATGAAAAGGAGATGTCAACATAATTTCCGGTCTGTGCCAACACTTCAAGAGATGGCATCATTGGGGAAACAAGAGGTAAAGTTGGGAAAAGCAGTAACTGTTCAGTGAAAGGTTACCCAGGACTTAACCTGAACTCATTAGACATAGTGCCTAAAGTAACCTGGCCAGTTTTATACATATTTAACAGTAGGCTCCATTCCTGGGAGATGCTTTGTTTACAGATGATAGAATTAGAAATTACATCTGCCAGCAGGAGATAGGATTTTGGTGTCTCCAAGTCAGACCAGAAAACTGGCCTAAGAGGCTAACATTACACTAAATATCTTACCCATTCTTATTATCTACTAGAGGCCCTGTGCATCAATTCATGCACTAAAGAGGTCCCTTGGCCTGGCCTGCGGTGTCGGGCTGGAACCGACTCTCCAATATCCCCTGAAGGGTCCCGGATTATGAGAGGGCACAGGCAAGGCCAAGGGACTCCACTGGTGCATGATCGAGGCCGGGAAGGGATGCGGAAGGTTGGTCAGCCAGGGAGAGACCACAGAGGGCTCCAGGATGTCCGGCCCCATCTAGCTCAGTCTCCATGGGCCGTAACCCAGCAGCGAGCTCACCTACTGGTCGAAGCATCTTCCCCCTGGAGGTCAGTGCATGTCATAGCGACTGGTCAACTGGTCGACTGTCTGCCCCCTGGTGGTCAGTGCACATCATAGTGAGCGGTTGAGTGGCCTTAGCATATCATTAGCATATTACGCTTTGATTGGTTGAACAGCCAACCAGATGACCGGACACTTAGCATATTGGGCTTTTATTACAATGAAATTTAGAGATGTTTTCCTGATATAACCTAGTCTTAAGTTATTTTATATACTAATAACTTTGCATTTACTTTATTAGTAACAAAGGTTATCCTTTATTTAATCATATATGGAATGCATGTGGCTGGTGGCATCAGGAAGGGATATATAAGCAGAGTTTAGAGGAAAGAAAAGGGTAAATCAAGCTAAATGCTTTAAATCATGGCATTTGATTAAATTATTACTATTACTACTTTATGAATGAGATTACTAAGATTTTTGCAAGTTTGTGAAAATATTCCAATATCATGTCCTTAGCAATCAGTAGATCAAATATTTTAGAGCAGTGTTTTTAATATTTGAGTAATATGGTTGGTACCTTTCTAAAGGAAAATGAAAATCCAGACTCTTCACTGGCCACCCTCCATATGAATTCATTTTTGTTTTGTTTATTTTTTAGAAACACTGCAATCATATATAAATGCTGTCATTTACGTTATTTACTGGGGGGGCAATGAAATTATAAATATAAAAGTATATTTTGGCACTAAAATCTTGAGCCTTTTTTTCTGATATTGTCATTATAATGACACTGAATATTCTTATATTATTTTGAATAATATTATCATGAAAGTAATAGCAGATCTTTAAAAAATCTTGTTAAACAGATTAACAAGCTTTTAAAATCTTGTTAGGGCCTGGAAGATGTATTCCATTTTTTCTAAGAAATAGGTATTGGGGTTAGAAATTTGCTCACAATAGGCCTTGATGGTTCTGAGGTCTTTTTCCAGGCATAAAATAGGTGGTTCTATTCCATTCAATTTGTTCTTATTCCAACTTCATAACATTACCCCTACCTAGTTCTGGTTATTTCCGTATACCTTACAAGGCCAGTCTCTGGAAATTCAATCAGTACAATTAGGTGGAATTTTATATTTGAAAATTTCACTGTGGAATGCCTACAATTATCCATGCGGGTTTCTGAATTTAGTGTTTTTAGTGAAAGTTAAGTAGTATTTCCACCCTTGTAGTTATTTTGACACTACCATTTTGCATGACCTTCTCCAACTGACATGCTTAGTGGGAAAGGCAACTCTCCTTGAGTCCAGAATTGAAGGGATCATCATAAATATGACCATAGTTTGACAGAAATGAAAGAACTATTGGTAATCACAGACATGATAATGTAAGCCCAAGATTGACATGGTTCTTGTCACTGAGGGGATTACTCAGCAGTTCAAAGCATGCAGTTACAAGGAATGTTGTCTGTGAATCGCTCTTAAAAAAACAACAAACAAGCAAAAAACACCAGGAGAGGGAAGGCATTGCATAGCCATGAACCCCCAAGAACTGAGGGAAAGGAGAAGGGCACATAACCTGCATTTATTTAGCACTTTTTATGCTGCACAATTTTATATTCTACTTAATCCTTATAACAATCCTGTAAAATGGGTATTGCCACCATTTCACAGATGAGGACATTGATGCTCAAAGAATTCCATAAATAGGCAGTGATGAGGCTGCCTATGAAGCCTAGGTGTCTCGGGCACTCAAACCTGAATCCCTCTCTTGAGGGAAAGGGCTATTGGTTCACGGGATTCATTTGGTTAGTAATTCTAAGCCCAGGCTTTTTCTTTTTCTCTGAATTGCTTTGAAGTTGGTATTGGCCCTTGGTTTCTTCTGCTTTAACACCCTTCTTGGTAGGAAGAGAATGGTAATTCCATTCTGCAGCAAATGGTCCCGGCTTCAATGTGTGAGTGAACAACTGTCTTGAAGTATCTTCAAAAAGAAGGTATATGCATGGGATTAAATATTTAATTATTTATGGGACCTAATTATATACAGTGTTAAATGTTTAAGCCAATGGAAATAAATAAATAAGTAAATAAATAAATACAGCCTTATCCAGGAAAGGGGTCTTAGTGGAATCTAAAATTTAATTCCAGTTCTGCCCCTAACCAGTGTGGAATGCAGTGTGTTCTTCTTCTTCTTTTTTTTAATGTGAAAACAAAGAGAAGTATGTACTCTCTGGGCCTCAGTATGTGACCTTGGATTTGAGATAGCACTCTAATCACTGCCAGGTGATGACGTTTCTCCTTTTATGTTGGGCATTGTGGAAAGAGGAGAGTAAGACAGCACTCACTCATTGTCTCCACAGTGACACAGGGCTGTTGACACATCACAAGTCCCATCAGTAATTGTTTCTTCACTGGCAACTTGGCCACAATCTCTGAGCCATCTATGAGGATGCCTGAGGAATTCTCCATGAACTACCCTCCTAAGAGGAGAGCATTAGTGATGATGGTGAGTGAAAGGACAGAGCCAGAAAGTGAAACTTGGTGTCTTATTCATGTTTTTCCCCTATAACAACTTACTATCTCAGAAGGTGCCAAGAATGAAAAGCTGCAAGGAACTCCCTATGAGTAATAATAGTGATGATGGTAATAGCTGTCACTAACTGAGCCAGGCACAGTACTAGGTTTGTACATGACTAACTAACTTAAGACTTATAGTACTTACTAAATTTTTATTTCTCTTACTCCTACCTTTTTTTTTAAATAATAATGAAAGTTTAAAACAATTAGATCAGTTGCCCAGTGGTCAAATAACTGGCAAGGGAGAGACCCAGGAATGTAAATCTTCACAACGTAAAAGTTCACTCTGTAAATCCCCAAACAATATTGTCCCCATGAGTACTGAACCAGTGGTCTAGTTTTGCCCTATTTTTATGATTATAAATTAATATTTTAAATATGCTATTGACTGTCATCCATACATGTGTGTATGTGTATCATGATTTTTATCCTTTTATATAAGATAACCAATCAATACAACAACAATTCTTCAAGATCATTATCATTTTCCACCCCAGGGAACTGAGGATTCTCCTAACTCCCCCTCCCCCTTCCCCGTGGGGCAGAGCCAAGCTTGGAACAGGGATCTGTTTGAAGCCAAATCTATCACACATGTCTTGGTGGTTTCTCATTGCCTTCTAACAACTCATGAGTTAACCACTAAGTAACTATTTAATACCTACCATGCCAGGAAATGTTTAAGATTTGCGTGAGGTGAGCTCAACTCAAAGTTGCCATAACTGGCCACCAAAATATGCCAGTTCAGATGACCTCTAAGGATTTTTGGTTTCTCACCTAACTGTTAACCCTTTATCCTTAAGCCCATGATTCATGCTATTTACCCTTTTACTTGAACAACAAATATAGTTATTGATGAATGAACTGGCTAAAGAAATTGAGCTTATGGACACCCATGCTTTGCCTCGGGCCACTTCTGAACATGGTGCCTAAAAAAGCAGCTGGGACTCCACTGTTGTTCAGAAACATTTTTGACTGAGAATCAAGCAACCTGGATTTTGTTATTGACTTGGCCGTGAAACAGTAAAGTGACCTTGGCAAGTCACTTGACATTGCTAAACCTCAGTTGCCTTGTCTGCGGATTGAAAGTTTTAAAAGAGATGATCTTTAAATGCTCTCCTAGTTCCGAGGCTTTATAAACACTCTTCTTTCTGGCCTCTCCCAGAATAGGGTTGCTGCTGCCATTCCAAAATTGTTAATAGAGGAGAAGAAAATAATGGTAAATAATTTCACCCTGTGGCTGCCTCTGAGCTCCTAATGAAATCTCAGTGACTTGCTGCAAAGGATCTGCCTTCCCAGTATTTGCTTTCTTGAGGGAGTCAGTACATAAATAGTTCCTGCCTTCTGATTACTTATTATGCACAATCTTGGGTTCTACGATTCCTCCTGCAATCCTCAGTCTTCTGCCCTGCCTTCTTCCCCTCCTCAATGAGTCTATTCTCTATCACTATCACTGCATCCCCACTCTCTTACCATGTCCCTTTGCTTAATCACCCTCACCCATACTCTCCAGGATGAAGCTCTTCTAAGGCTCACTGGCATTTCCACAAAGCCCATCAAGCAAATTCCCAGTGTATGTGGGTTCCATGTGACTTATTCAAGCTTTAGAGAATGGTTGGTGCAGTCTCCCACCTGGGACACCATGATAGCTTTTTCCACACTTACCATGAAAAACCATGTCTATAATGGCAGCACCTCAGTGACTGTGGAAATGATTTAGGCATGAGAAGTGAAAATCAGACAAACCTCTTGTCATTTCACAGAATGAACCCTGGTAGAAAGCAAATAGGAAAATGGAACTGGCGGTATAATATTCTTATAGGAGAGAATCCACACCTATCGATGGATCTACCTAGCTATTGTGTTTCCTCTCCCCTCAGTTCCTGCCATAGACATTTATTGTGTACCTACTATGTGCCACACTGTGTTATGACTGAAGGACACAGAAAAGGACAAGTCAGATTATATTCCAGTACTTATAGGGTTAACAGTCTAGTCTACCACTATGATAGCACTGATTGCATTCTGTTATAAATATACTAGGGGCCCGGTGCACAAAAATTTGTGCACTCGGGGGGGAAGGAGGGGGTCCCTCAGCCCGGCCTGTGCCCTCTCGCAGTCTGGGACCCCTCGGGAGATAACGAC
>NW_005371541.1:2349111-2357168 GCF_000412655.1 Myotis brandtii
TGATTAGCCAATGGGAAGGGTAGCGGTCGTACGCTAATTACCATGTTTATCTTTTATTAGATTAGATAGTTTTTATATGTTTCCACAATAGTGTGTGAGGTTTTAAAAAACAGGGTCCCTGTCAAAGCCGTGTTTGATCTCAATGGTTGCAAACAATTTCTGGTATATAGTGATGCCTAATAAATATTTATAATTGTACAAAAAAATTGATTTTTGTATATATATATATATATATACATATATATATATATATACACACACACATATAGATAGATAGATATAGATATATAGATATATAGATATATAGATATATAGATATATAGATATACTAGAGGCCTGGTGTACAAAATTTGTGCATGGGAGCAGGGGGGGGGTCCCTCAGCCTGGCCTGCACCCTCTCCAATCCAGGACCCCTCGGGGCTGCTGGCTCCTAACCGCTCACCTGCCTGCTGACCTGATCCCCCTAACTACTCTCTCCTGCTGGCCTGATCCCCCTAACTGCTCTCCCCTGATGGTCTGATCCTCCTAACTGCTCTCCCCTGCCTGCCTGATCGCCTCTAACCGCCTCTGCCTCAGCCCTGCCACCATGGCTTTGTCCAGAAGGACGTCCAGAAGGTCAAATGTTGAACCACTTTAAACTCCCACCAGCAACCATCTGTGTGCCCTCTGTCCTACTTTGATGCCAATATCATTGATTTCCCCCTAGAAGCTTCCCTCCCCTCATCTGGGACTGCTTGGCAATTGAGCCAACCTTATTGTTCAGCCTGGGACTTGATTTCCCAAGATAGAATTATGGAGGAGGAAAAATAGTTTTCCTCTACCCTTCTGAGTTCTTAGTGGAGGTCCTTGTAATGAAAGACAGATTACCAAGAGAAAAACTAAAGTTCATTAACATGTGTACCTCGTGTATATGTAGGAGATCCCAGGGAAAAATGAATAACTCCCCAAGGTGGCTTAGAATCCAGATTTAAATACCTTCTTCCTAGAGAAAGGGGACAGGATATGTAGGCCTCTTAGAGGAAAGTACATGATTTTTAGGAAAGATGAATGGGGGTGTGGGAGATAGTTTGTAACAAAGTTTGGGTATGATGTCAACTTCTAGTCTCCTGTCCTGTGACAGGAGTCAGTCTTCACTGGCTGATGACACTTTTCCTCCATCAAGGGTATCTTTTGGGTGGTCCGATTTTCAGCAGAGCAGGAGACTTCAGTGAAAACCTTTCCTTGCATTTGCTGTTTTTCAATCATCTGCCGGTCAAGATCATCAATATAACAATATGGCATACGTTGGGGTGGCCTGTTCTCTGACCTTCAGAATAAACCCAACAAAAGCTTGTTTCCTCTCTTAGATGATTTGCCACATTAGCATTATTCCCTGGAGTCAGTATTCTGACCAGGCCTTCCTGGGAGTGGTCATAACATACCCTGTGCTTGTAGAAAGGTGTGGGCCATATCACTAAATAAATCAGGGTCAGGTTTCTCATCTTGTGGAAAGGGAGATAAAGTTATGATAGTTTCTCTCTCTTTCCACAGGTTTCCTGCCAGTTTGTGTCTCTGCTGCAGCCCCAGTGGCCCCAGTGCCTCTGCGGCCTCGGGGCTTGGGGCTGCTGGTTGCCGGGTCCCCTGTGGGCTCTGTCTCTGCTCTTCCGGCCCCAGCTGCCCCAGCGCCGCCTTGGGGCTTGGGGCTTCTGGGTGCCAGCCCCCCTGCAGGCTTGTGTCTCTTCTCCTCTGACCCCAGTGCCACTGCAGTTGTGGGGCTTGGGGCTGCTGGGTGCCAGCCCCCCTGCGGGGTGTGTCTCTGCTCCTCCAGCCCCAGCGGCCCCAGCGCCTCCACGGCTGTGGGGCTTGGAGCTGCTGGGTGCTGGGCCTCCTTGAAGGCTTGTGTCTCTGCTCCTCTGACCCCAACATGGAGGCAGAGCTTAGGGCCGCTGGCTGCCGGGCCCCCTGTGGGCTGTGTCTCTGCTCCTCCAACCCTAGTGCTGAGGCGGGGGTTGGGACGGCTGGGTGCCGGCCGCCCTGCAGGCTGTGTCTCTGCTCCTACATCCTGGCGGCAGCGCCAACCAAGCAGATCCAGAGGCCCTCCACCAGCGGGTTGGGGCAGAACGCCTGCATCGTCGCGTCTTGGCCCAGCTGCCATCTTTGTCGTGGAGTGATGGCTAATTTGCATATTACTCTTTTATTAGATAGGATAGGTATATAGATATATAGATATATAGATATAGATATATACACCTCCAATGGCTTTTCACTCAATTTAAAATAAGATCCAAATGCCAGACCACCTTCTACAAGGTGTTCCTAGACCACTCCTCTGCCTCACCTCTGTCTACTTTTACTCTCACTTGTAACAATCCACTCTCCTTGACTTTCTCTTTATTCCTTAATTAGGTCAAGTTCTTATTAACCTCGGGACCTTTGTATATGCTATATATACTCTGCCTAAAATGTTTTGGCAAGGGAACAAGAGATAGTGATCTCTTCCATGTAAATCTTCTCTCAATTCAAATTGTTTTCAGCAGCCACCCAATCTATAGTTCTCAGCCTCACTGAGTAATTCTTTATTGTATTGTATTTCCTTCAGAACACTTGTCATTATATAAAATGACCTATGTGTCTCTAACTTGATAAGTCACAACCTCTCTGGACTGTTAGCCTAAACATAAACCTAGAAAATTAGACTTAATAATTTGTTCAATTCCTAGAACTCTGGAATCATATGGCCTCTTATTTAAGACTCTACAAAGAAAAGAGTAGAATCATGATTAATTTTTAACACTTTTTTCAATCAACATATCTTGTACACTTCTTAGGGGAAAGTCTCTGATAGTTGTTTATTAGAGGTGAATTAGCCACCTTCTTGAGAGTGAGAAGTTCTCAAATTATTATTTATTTATTGTTACATTTTTAAAATATCACTTCATTTATTAAGCTTTTTCTAATGAGTTTCATAAGAATATATCACTCATTCTATGTCCTATAGTAATTTCTTCTTGTTGCTCTTGAAGTCATTGATTTTATTTTTCTCTCATTTTTTATGTTTTTTCTTTATTTTTATGGACATAATGCATGAAGGAAAGAGAGAATATCCCCCACATCAAAAAATAATAATAAATGTTCTGAATACACAGATGTAAGGATAGTGTTTGGCTAGGAATGGTGAGTGGAGGGAGGCAGGATATGAACTGTGGTTTAACTTATGGCAATATTTCAACAGTTGTTTCTAAAGCCAATCTCAGCAGAGAGATTCTTGTTTTAAGTAAAATTTAGGAGGCAGGAGTTTGTCTTTATTGTCTATGTAAAGTTGTGTATTTCTTCTGTAGGCATGATTTTTGTCATCTTGATGTTCAAATGCAGTCCTGCTTTGGAACTTGCTTCTTCCTCTTTTGTCAGAAGTTGTTTCAAATCAATAGTGATAATAATAATAAAATCACACACTGGCAAAAATATGTGTATTTGTCAAGCAGATAACACCACTCCAAACAAATTAATTTACCTATTTAACTATTAAACATACAAAATGCATGTTATGTAAGTGATTTCAGTGATTTAAGGGAATGTGGGTTATGCAATAGAAAATGTTAAATGAGGGACAATGAGATAGCATCATAAACAAAATAGTATTCATGGTAACTGTACTTCAGAAAAACACAGGTGCTAAAAACATTGTTAAATAACTTGCAAGATAGAGAAAGAAGCTAAACTAAGTCTCACTTAGGCAGGGATTGATCTGTTTGGTTTCAAGTCAGAGCTAATAGCTTTAATGTTTTTCATAGAGTTGTCACCTACTCTCATAGATTTAATTGTCATCTATTTGTGTTCAACACAGAGATTTAATTGTCTAACCTTTGAGAAAGCAAAATCTATTAGCTTCCCTTCCAGAATACATCTCCTTTTCTTTATCCTTGAGGAAATAGTCTTTAATCTTAAAGTATTTCATCAACATTTCAATTCAAATCAACCTCTATAGAGTTTTGCCTTTTACATCACACATTCCAGAACCAGTTAAGATATTTTATTATTTACCAAGGTGATACAGGACAATGGCTGTGGAAATTTTTAAGTACTTCAGATTTCAGTATCATTTGTAGAAGGAATAGAAGCTCTCAGTCATACAGTTGTTGTTTTTTAATCATTCCTAATTACCCACTGATCACACTAAAAGACATCTTCCCTTTTTCTAGCATTTTCTACACATTTTTAACTAAAAGGAGATTCTATTACCAATATAAAATTTTGACATATATACACGGATGGGCAGAAGTAGTTTTATACTTGTGAATATGTGAAACAGAGTTAATAAAGCTACTGTAATAATCATAACCTTCCTGTCTTTTTTCATTCAAATAACTGTAAACCTAGTTTTGCCCACACCTGTATGTATACTAGTATATAGTACACATATACATATATAGAGAGATACATATTTACATCTATCCTATATAATAAAGAGGTAATATGCAAATTGACCATCACACCCTCACACAAGATGGCCGCCCCCATGTGGTCACAAGATGGCCAGCAGGGAAGGGCAGTTAGGGGCAACCAGGCCAGCAGGGGAGGGCAATTGGGGGCGAGCGGGCCGGCAGGGGAGCAGTTAGGCGTCCATCAGGCTGGTAGGGGAGTGGTTAGGGGGTTATCAGGCTGGCAGGTAGAAGTGGTTAGGGACAATCAGGCAGACAGGCAGGAGAGCAGTTGGGAGCCAGCAGTCCCGGATTGTGAGAGGGATGTCCGACTGCCGGTTTAGGCATGATCCCACAGAGATCAGGCCTAAACCGGCAGTCGGACATCCCCTGAGGGGTCCTGGATTGGAGAGGGTGCAGGCTGGACTGAGGGACACCCCCCCCCATGCACAAATTTTGTGCACCTGGCCTCTAGTATATATATAAAATATAAGGATAGAATAAGTCTCATTTTACTACTTGTATCCAAGTGAAAGTTTAATTTCATACTTGTATCGTCTGTCTATGTCTTTGTTGTATATCAATGCACAGTAGCCAATGTTGGAAAGCCTCAAAAGTCCACCACCAGGCCAGGCCAGGCCAGGCCAGGACACTTATTATATACAAGGAAAACACTGTTCAAAGATTGCATATATGTATATCCACATGAAACTTTCCTAAAGTAATAATCATACCATAAAAAATGGCTTTGTAGACAGTGAATTACACTATACAGTATTTTTGACAGAGATAAACCAACTTGAGAAATTTTAAAATACACGAATTAAAAAGGGAGGGGGTTTTGGAGAAAGTATCAAGACTACACTAGTACTAAAAATACTGAGGTTAACTGAATAAACATTATGAAAACAAAGTTTAGCCAAGGGAATAAAAGGGAAGTAGCAAAAATACTTCAAAGTATGCCTTATTTTCATGAAAAACAATGATATGATTAGCATAGTTTTCTACCCTAGAGGTGTGTTGTTTTTTTCCAGCATTCTTTTGTACATTATTCATATTCCATACTAAAAGAGCTAAGCTGGCTTCAAGGTGATTGGTAGTTGTGTGGCAACTATGTTGTTTTGATGCTGCTTTTATGTTCATTTCAATAAAGTTGCCTAAAAGGAACATGAAGAGGCAATGCACAAAAGAAACACAAATAAAAAATACGGACGTGAACAACTATTCATCCTTAATAAAAATCAGATGTGGGAATTAAACAATGGAATACTAATTTTTACTCACCAAATTAAGATTTTAAAAAATAAAAATGCTGAAAATCACTGAGTATGTGCTATGACAGGCAGTGTAATAAGTTATCTGTAGAAATAAAAATATGTGCACATTTCCTGGAAAGCAACTTAGCACATCTATATAGAATATTAAAAAATGTTCATACTCTTTATCCAGTATTTTTATCTCTACAAATCTATCTGAACAAAACAATTAGTAAAACACTTAAAGTGTATGCATAAGATTGTTCCTGTAATTAGTTATTATTACAAAATATAATAAAATTGGTTTATTACAATGTATAATAAAAACAACCTGAGTGCACATCAATATGAGAATGTTTAAAGAAATGTTGCCAAGTGAATATAATAGCACATTATGTAGCTTCTCAGAGAATATTTATAGTGAATGGGACATGAATACAAAATAATGTTAAGTTAAAAAGAAAAGACAGCAGCCCGGCTGGTGTGGCTCAGGGTTGAACATCTATGTATGAACCAGGAGATCATGGTTGGATTCTTGGTCAGGGCACATGCGTGGGTTTGGGGCTTGATCCCCAGTAGGGGGCATGAAGGAGGCAGCCAATCAATGATTCTCTCTTATAATTGATGTTTCTCCCCCTCTCTCCTCCCTTTCTCTCTCTAAAATCAATAAAAACGTATTTTAAAAAAAGACAACAGAAACTGAAGTTTTATATTCAATGCCATTCCAATTTTGAGACATATGGGTGTACATATGATATATGTGTGTTTGTGTTTATGTGCCTGTGCATCTGTGTTTTTCACATTCACAGTTAAAGCATCAAGAAAACACTGCAGAAAACTATACTAAATATGAATAATGCTCTCTGTGGGTTGGGAGTAGTATGTGTATTTTGGAAACACTTTGTTTTCCAAAGTTTTCTGTATTGACTATGTGACAATTCATGATAAGATATATTTTAAATAGGTCTGACTAACAGATTTATGCTACAATTTTATGTGAAAAACCTGTTTTTATCAACCTAATGTAGAGGGCAAAACCTTGATATATATAAATGATAGATCAGCTGGGATATGGAAAATTTCTAATTAAATAACTGAATGGAATTGCTTTTTCTGCTTCACTCTATCTCTACTATAAAAAAAATGTTGAAAATTAGCAATTGTTTTCTCATAATTTTATAAGGATTTGAGTTTAATATTAGTTTCCCTAACTTATAATGTAACATAAAGGTATACAATTGAGTTGTAAAGTAGTCTCATTGTTAAAATGAGTATAGCCTTCTACAGTTAAAGCTCAAAATATGCATTTTTTAAAGTTTAGAGGTCAAAACATGACACTTAATCATGGAAATATGATTAAATTTTTCTATAATTTATGTAGACTCTAAATCACACAACTTGTATCTATATTTTGAAAAAAATTATTTTTCCTTTAATGTTATCACATTTTGACTCTTAAGGATAATGAAAAATACTGTTTCCTCTGTAGTATGTTAGAGTTCCACTTGCATAAATAACTTGAGTCAATCACTCAAAAACTAAAAATAAAATGATGAATTTAATTGATCCTCCTCATTTAACAAAGTCAAAAGAGTCAAATACTTTATCTGGATATTAAGACCAAAACGTGTTCAAATATTTTGTTAATAATTAGGTTCCAATCTGCAGGTCAAAAATTGTCTAAGTCACATTCAATTCCTCTGGATGCTGTCATGTCATTGTATCTCAACATTGTGGATTTCACAGGAGTCAAGTAGTTCAAATCTATGGTTTACTAGTAAATACCTGTACAACCAAATGACTAAAAATCTCAGTTGAGACTCAGAATGATGTGGATTTGAAATTTTGAAACTTAACTCCCCCATTTATAAGTATCACCTTTCAGAAGTTCTTGAGCCTTCTAAAACTCCATTTCTTCCTCTACAAAACTGAACCAAAAATGCGTTTACCATATTAGGCTGTAGAAAGATATAATGAGGTAATTACCTGCAAAGTTTTAATCCTGTTCATGAAACTTCCCTAAACACTCAATTAATTGCACTCATTATCTACACTAATAAAAGAGAAACATGGTAATTGGCGTACGACCGCTACCCTTTTCATTGGCTAATCAGTGAGTATATGCAAATTAACTGTCAGCCAAGATGGCGGCCGGCAGCCAGGCACTGAAGCAAACAGGGAGGCTTGCTTGCTTCAGTGACTGCGGACTCCAACGTTCCCCACCTAACTTGCCAGCCTCTCAGTTGCAACTCTAAGCAACTATATACTATGTTGCAAATAAGAAGCTAAACAAAACCCCAGAAAAGGGCTTCCATTCAGCCGGGCTCGGACCGCAACATTGTATCTATGTTTTCAGCAGCAAGGCCTCAGAGCTAAAGCTGGCCCAGAAAAAAAAAAAAAAAAA
>NW_005371541.1:2358043-2367418 GCF_000412655.1 Myotis brandtii
GTGTGACAGGGGGCGGCGCCCCAACTCCCCAATCGGCCCTGCTCTGAGCCTGACCAGGGGCTGCACTTAGGGATTGGGCCTGCCCTCTGCCACCCGGGAGCAGGCCTAAGCCAGCAGGTCGTTATCTCCTGAGGGGTCCCAGACTGCGAGAGGGCACAGGCCGGGCTGGGGGACAACCCTCCCCCCGCCCCCCGAGGGCACAAATTTTTGTGCACCGGGCCTCTAGTTATTCTATATAATAAAAGCCTAATATGCAAATTGTCCCCTTGACAGGGTGTTTGACCGGAGTTGGACCGCTCGCTATGATGTGAGCTGACCACCAGGGGGAGGCGCAGAACATGGTTGGCATTGGCAACGTGCTGCAACCTCTTGCTGGCTACCTGGGGGTGGGGGTTATGGGGAGGGAGGTGCAGTGAGAATACGGGGTATCTGCGGAACTCGCTTTCACTCCCCCATGCTATCCTCCCCTGGGACACCAGGGCTTATGCTCCAGGGAAGCCCCTTTGCTAAGGTGCTGGGCGTCCACGAGGAGCCCGCCCCATACTTACTTGGCGTCTTCAGGGTGAGCCGGGTCACAGCCACTAGGACTGCAGGGGCCAGTCGAGCTCCCCATAAGTTTGCACAAGAGCCGGTCTGTGAGGCTGGCCAGGAGAGAGTGTGCTGCCCGCCCGGCTTCTGTGCAGCATAGCTGGGCGGCTCAGAGGCCTACACTGTGCCCGAACCTGCAGCATCTGGCCTCGCTCACCACGTTTCCATGTGGGAACTCAGGTGCCATGACTTAGGTGGAGGAGGGGTGTACAAGGGCCCAGGGGCCCAGGTGCTGCCCAGGGCCCAGAGATTAGCTGGGACCTGCCCTTCCACACCAGACGCTCATGTTTTGATTACTGGCCAGGCCCAAGGACTGCACCCATGCACAAATTTCGTGCACTGGGCCTCTAGTATGTAATAAAAAACAGTACAACCATTTCTGGAACCATTAGAACCTAAATGCCAAACATTGAATGTAGAATTAGTTTTTCCCCAAAAATATTTCCTTTCAGCAAATGCCTACCTATACATTGTTCCCTTTGTAGTATGTGTCAATCTTTAATCATTCTCCTAGGAACAGTTCAATAGCTCAAACACACACCTGAGCATTCAGAAGTAAAGCATTCAACTAATCCTATTTGGAAAACCAGTCAAATACCTTTAAGTTGCTTCCTATTTCTTTTTCCTGGAACTTTTAAAACTTTATATTTACAATAGCAAAAACCAATGAACAACCAAATGAAAAAAAATAGCCATTGTTGTGTAGAAGAGGTCAGTGCATTTTAATATGGCCCAGCAGCTTATTCCAATTTAATTTTTCATAAATGCTGCCATCTAGTGTTCACTAATCCAACTGTTATTACTGACCTTAAAAATATATTGTTAACATGAAAATGTTCCTCAGTTTCAGAGGCAAATAGCACCAAGTCAAGGTATTTCAAGCTTCCAGGTCTTTTAAAAAAGACTTCTGGTATCTGAAAAAAGAAAGTAATGTTGAAATAAGAACAATCATATTAGCTAAATTCCAGTATTGTATATTACTTTGTATATATGACATAGTATATTACTCTGTGAAATACAAATACACTGTGATTCTCCATCCACCCCATCTCTGACTCCCTCTCTCTCTCTCCCCAAGCATTCTTTAGATATTATATCCCTGGCTCTTAACTTAGTTCTTGCCACAATTAGTGCTCAGTGAAATGCACCCTGCATATAACATCATACCTAAAGTTTATATGCCAGGGACTATTTGAAGTGGTTCTTCTATATCATCTCATTTAATTCCTGCAACCTTTGAGAGAGCTTTTATTATTGTTTTCTTTTTCAGTGAGGAAACTGAAACCTAGGGAGGTTGAGTAAACTTCTCATGAACATGTAGCTGGTAAGTGGCCAAGTCAGGATTTGAAGTCAGTATAGTCTGATTCAAGAGTTTTCATTTTCAAAAGAAGGAAATCTTACCCTTTGTGAGAGCATGGATAGAACTGGAGAGCATCATGCTAAATGAAGAGCTTTCACTTTCAACCTTTAGTAGCCAATGCATCTTTTGGTACGTGGTTTTTTTTCTTCAATACAAAGTGGGGGAAAAAAGAACCAAACAGTTACAACAACAAAAATCACTTGTACCCAAGACTACATACAGCTAATGATGTTCATATGATCATATTTTGGATATTAAGATATAAGCAGAATTCTACAGGATGGAGCTTTCTATATCATTTAAAGCAATTTATTACTCTATAATGAATTGTATTTATATTTTTTAAATATATTTTTGTTAATTTCAGAGAGGAAGGGAGAGGGAGAGAGAGATAGAAATATCAATGATGAGAAAAAATAATTTTTGGCTGCCTCCTGACCCCCCACACTGGGGATTAAGTCCACAACCCAGGCATTTTCCCTTACCTGGAATTGAACTGTGATCTCCTCATTCACAGTTCAAAGTTCAGCCACTGAGAAACACTTGCTGGGCTGATTGTATATATATTTGCCTCACTTAACTGTAGCACAGTTTGGCCAGATTAGGTCCTTGATAAATCTTTAATAAATAACTAGAGGCTGGTGCACAGAATTCGTGCACAGGTAGGGTCCCTAGGCCTGGCCAGCAATCAGGGCCAATTGGGGCCTTTCTTCCCCTGGCTGCTGGCCAGGGCCTTTCTTCGTTCCACTCTGCCCCCTGGTGGTCAGCGCACGTCATAGTGAGCAGCTGAACTCCCGGTCCATAGAACTCCCAAGGGGACAATTTGCATATTAGCCTTTTATTATATAGGATGAGAACTGAATTTCCTGGGGAAAAGCCTGTCTTTTCTTCACTTTCAGTTTCTCCTTTCTCCTTCTATTCTAATAGGAAGATACCTATTATCTCCAATTTTTCCCTTATTGTTTACAGAAAATGAAATAAATATGAATAAAATTGCATGAAATACAAATCAATGTAATTGTTTCTCTCTTTATAAAAAGAAACAAAACACTTTTTAGCATGACATAAGCCAAATCTACTCAGTTGCTGGGACCATGATAATCTATTTCAGAAGAGCTATCTTCATCTTTACAAGCTTTAGGACTGAACTACCTAACTCAATCATGTATATCCCCTCAGTTGTCCATATAATAGACATGCTGCATTTTGTTAATCAGGTCTAAAAGAAATTAAAATCAGAAACTGCCATTCTATACACTGTATATAATTTGCAGTTGAATGGGTTGGGAGACCTTATTTTGTAGTGTTACTAATCCAGTATTAAGAATATAAATGGAAATTCACAAACATTTTATCCAAGGCAAATCCAAAAGCAAAGATTATGTACAGAAGTATTCACAAGCAATTTACCAATAAAATCCTGCTATGAAAACCAACATTCCCCCCCCCCCCATGTCTATGGTTCTAATCTTCCATTTTATAATCTGAAGGGAACAATACTAAATAGAGTTGCTGAGTAGATTTTAACATTCTCTTTTGGTATAAAGAGTAAAGAGATACCTGAAATTATACTTGCATCTTATGTTGCTTCCTACACATTCAGAAAGCAAGATATTTTCATTGTCTAAGTTGGACTTAATGTGGATATGATTTGCAGTCATATGAAGCAAATTAATTGCAGAGGCATAACTGAGCCAAAGTAATGCAGCTGCTGAGAGAATGAAATACAATGGAGGAAGAACATTCTTTGGAATTTTAGGTATGGCATTGTTTGGGTTAGATTTTTATCAGCCAAGGGATTTTTAACTACATTTCTGCAGAACGAATATTTCCTTCATTAATATTTCACATAATTCAGTTATTTAAAAAAATCATATGCATGTGTTGCTTTCATAAAATTACTTATATACACACATATATGCTTAGATACATACATGCATATGTGTTTTTATACTCATATTAGTTTATAATAATATTTTATCATATACCATAGTCTATTATGTTTCCTACAATAATACCCTACTACAGCCCCTATAACATTTACATAACATTGAATAGATATACAGTACTGAGATTCTAGAGGGAGTGAGTTCTATGCAAGTTCTTTCTGGGATTGATGAATAGAGGGTAATGCTGCAGAGGGTTGAATATACCCCCTCCTAACCAGGCTTCATTCTAGCTTCATTTGTGCATTCAGTAAATGGATTAGTGACTACTACTGTTTCCCATATTACACGTTGTACATTATGAATGCATGGTAAACATGTTTGGCTGTTACTCTGAGTGACATGAGATGCCTCGGGAGTATTTTAAACAAAAGGTTGATATAATTTGATTTGTGTTTTGCACTGGCGGTTATGTAGAATATAGAATGTAGGCTCACAGGGTGACTACAAGGACACTGGTAAGGAGGCCATGAAAATAGTACTAACAAAGATGATAGTGGCTTGAATTGATGGTAATAATTATGACTGACCATTCTATCTATAAAAGGAGTAGATTTAACTAACCCACAAATTAACTTAATTCAAAGAAAAGAGAAAGTCTGCAAATTTCCAAATCATAAGATTGATCTAATCAAGCAACCCTAAAGTCACATGACAAAAATATTAATAAAAGAAACTTTTTGAGCAATATTCATTTATGATTATAGATGCAAGTGTGTATCCTTTATTTCTTTTAAAGAATAAGAAAATCATAATATTATATAAAATTATTCAGAGATGCAATGTGTTTCAATATTAGGAAATTGATTCATGTCATTAATTTCTTCAGTAATAAAAAAGCTAGATCTAAAAAAGTTATCTAGTTGACTGTATAAAACATTTAATAAAATGCATCCTCCATGCCTAAATAAAGTTAGTGAAATGAGAATAAAATGTTATTTCCTTGTAAGAAAGAAGATAATCTATTTCAGATCTTGGAAACTAATAAAATTATGAATAATGATATAAAGACTTTCACATTAAAGTCAATTTCAAGGAAAATTCAAGAATGCCCAATATCATTGCAAGAATTTAGTTGTGTTTTGTGACTTTTGGCTAATCCATCAGCATTAGAATACAAATAGGGAAAATCTATGCAATATATATTCTTAAAACCTAAAAATCACAACTAAACACCTGACAGCAATTTAATAGTATTATAATTTTGAAAATTAATAATATCATTTCAACATATAATTGTGCAATGAATAACTGCTGTCTAATAATATGAATGTATCCAAATACTCAAACTTCTCTATCATTAGAAAAATGCGCATTTAAAAATAATATGCCTATATTATTGAATTGACAGGCATTCTCTTAATGATAATAATAAAATGCTATTTAAGAAAATTCATGTTCTTAGTCATTGCTGATGCCAGTATAAATTATTTAACATTTTCAGTGGCAATTTAGCAATATAAATGAAAGTCTTCAACTCTGGCATTTCTTTTACCTATCAATGTCATTTCTACATAAACCCTCATAAAAATCAGTTGATAGGTGCCATCACACATATAGGGAAAAAAATCTTCACATCATAATTATGACAATGAGAATTTCTTTAAAAGTAAAATGATCCCAACGGGTGTGGCTCAGTAGTTGAGTATCAACCCATGAACCAGGAGGTCATGGTTCAGTTCCTATTCAGGGCACACATACCCAGGTTCCAGGTTTGATCCAAAATGTGTCATGGGGGTTAATTCTCAACAACTCTTGCATGCTGTTCTCTTCAAAAACCAGTTCCAGAGTACCATAGTTTCACAAAACATCCGTGTTTTATGCTTTCTTGGCATCATTCATGTACTTATGCAAAGTGTCTTGTCTTATGTCCTCTTGAGTCATCATGTCTTATTCAATTAATCCAGCATCCAGCATTTACTGATGCATTGTAGACATATAGTAAGCATTTACTGAATGGAAAAAAAAATAATGAGTGAATGAATGAATGAATAGTGAATTTTATCCAACAAGCTTACTACACAATTGAATAGAAAATTCCTCACACTTTAGCATGGCATTGCCTTTGAAGACAAATCAGAGTAAAATGACTTTCAGGTTACATCTATCTAAGAAACAAAGAACCAGAAATAAGATTGAAACAAAATATTTTGTCAAATCCCCAAATAACCTAAGTAACAAAAATTGAGCCAACCTTTTCAAATAAAACAAAAAATTCAGAAACGAGTTCAAACTGAAACCAGGTATATTTATTTTAAAAATTATTTTACTGCCCTAGCTGGTTTTGCTCAGTGGATAGTGCTTCAACCTGCAGACTGAAGGGTTTTGGGTTCGATTCTAGTCAAGGGCATGTGCCAGGGTTGCAGGCTAGATTCCTGGTGGGGGGCATGCAGGAGGCAGCCCATCAATGATTCTCTTTCATCATTGATGTTTCTATCTCTCTCTCTCCCTCTCCCTTCCTCACTGAAATCAATAAAAATATATTTTTTTAAAAAATGATTTTACTGAACTGATACAAAACAACCTAATGCCCTGCAATAGTTTATTTCAACCAGGAGAGTAATAAGTAAGTCATGATGGGACTATTTGGGAAGCACAAAAGTCACTGTTTTGTTTGATATTCTCTCTGGCCTTAAAAGTAAAAGTAAAAATGTAATAACTATTTTATTACAACCCCATACTCCATAGTCCCAGTGATGACCAGATAATGAGGATATGTCTCCTTTCCCAAAGGGTAAGGATTTCTGTGGAGCAGCCCAAGGACTTCTCTAGCTTCTGAATTTTTCTCTTATGTATCCAGTCATCTTGTAACCAAGTACTCAAATAAAGGCATGTTGAAGAAGAAACCACTCTTGAGCCATTCCTATTTTCATGGTTGCAAAATATTCTTGAAAGAACACAAGCATAGGGCCACACCACAGAAGTTGACAATCCGGGTGTTTCTTTCCTTGTTACATGATCATTTCTAGCCTATGCTGAAGGATCATAAGCCTTTATAAGCAAATGAGTTATATAGACTGCATGGCATTACTGGAGGCTTTGAGTAAAAGGCAGAACTGGCTCTTTCATAAGCTTAGAAATGGCTTTGTAAGCTAACTATTCGAGGCTTGGAAGTAGGCACTTTGCATATGGATATTTCCAATGATGCTGACCACGGTGTTTTAGATAGAGCAGTGAATCAATAATTGTTGAATGAATAAGTAAATGAATTAATGGATACAATATCTTTAATGAAACACATTTTGATATAAGGCTGGAGGTGAGCTATTACTTCTAATCAATAATACCATGTAAAACCCCTGTGGCTAAAACTTGCTATACTAAGGAAAATTTATATATGGACATGAGCTTTGTATCATAAACTATACCTATATGAATTTATGTGTTAAAATTTATGACAGAGACCTTAACCAAGACAGGAATCAGGAGGGACTGTCGGAGGAGCTCTCACAGCCTATGTCAATTCCAAAAGTCTTACAGGAATAAATCTATGGTTAGAACTCTATGTAAAAGCTCTCCTTCTAACTTCCTCTTCCCCTCTATACACCAGCTTTCTCTTCTATCACTCACTCCTCTTCTTTCAGGTGGCCAATCATGGCTATACATACTGGATTGCAATCCTTTCTTTTTTACAAAGAAATCCTTTTTGCTGAAGAATACCTAGCCAACCTTTTGTTTATGGTCAACATGTGTGTGCATGTTTATGCATATATGTATTCAGCTTGAATATATGAGCCCAATGTTATGCAAAAATGTGTATCTTTAAACAATAAATACTTCATGGTTATTTTATAAAAATATTATTTTTTTCTGGTGTGGGTATTTTTAATTTCTTAAATTTGTTATCTACATTTTATAAATGTTCTAATATATATTCTTATTATAATATTAATATTTTATTAACAAAAACATTCATTGAGTTGAGAGAGAACAGAGACTAGAGTCTCTGTACTATAAGGGGAATAAATATTATTCACTAGATTGAATGTATGAAACAGAAGTCCAAGTCAATAGTTGTTTTGCTTTGTTTTGTTTTGTGTACCATTCTAGGTGGAACTCTATGGGTGCTTTTCTCAGAGGATAGTTATAGATATGACTAAAAATCACAGATGCTCCTCGCCTTACAATGGGTTATATCCTGATAAACTTATTGCAAGTTAAAAATACCATAAGTTGAAAATGCATTGAATACAGCTAACCTACTGAACATCATAGATTAGCTTGGCCTACCTTAAACATGGTCATAATACCTACATTAGCCTACAGTTGGGCAATGAGATCTAACACAAAGCCTCTTTTACAATAAAGTTTTGAGTATCTTATATAATTTATTATGCATATCACTTTCACATCATTGCAAATTCAAAAATCTTAAGTCAAACCATCATAAGTCTGGGACCAATTTTTCACCAAAAGAAGTGTAGGATAAAGCTTTTCTTAATGAGAAAATCTAATTAACTGGCAGCCTCTGATAAACTGAGGCTCCCCTGTCTTTGTGGGCAAGTATATCTTTCTACTCTTGAGTTGGCCACCTCATTTTGTTTCAGAATTGTTCTTGGGAACAGGGCAGAGAACTAGAAAAAAAGGCCGTGTCCCTTCAGGAGGAGAAAGGATTTGCGATGAACTCAATGGAACCTTTGGCAGGAACTCTAAGAAAGACCTTGGTCCTTCTGACTGCCAGATTAAACAAAGCAGAGGATGTCGTTTATTTTACTTAAGTCAGCTCAGTTGATTCATAATACTAGTGGTAAAAGCATCTTAGAGGAACAGGTCAGAGATCACTAATCCTTTCTTAGTGGCTTTATTATCTTATTAGATTTAAGCTAAAGGAAAAACAATCCGATAAGCAGCCAAGATACTTACAGAGAATTAAAGTGCTTTCTGAGATTATTTGAGACTGAGCACAGTTTCAATCTTAGCTTAAAATAACAAACAACTTTCCTTCCATTCAGTTGAATAAAAGAACACTATCTGTGTATTAAAATGTGAAATATTTGGAACTTATAATCTCCTTCACGGCCACTGAAATAATCTTCTTGTTCTCCCAGTTTCCCAGTCCTCATTGGCCAATATCCATCACACTTCTGTTCACCAGCCTCTCCTGGCTACACTACACACTGTTTACAGACAGAGTTCTCAAAGTGTGACATCTGCAAGCCTAGCCTCAAAATTTTCTAGGGTGCAAGGAAAATAACTTTGGGAATAGGTTTCAAGCTCTTCCTGTGTTTCCTTTGGAAAGTAAATATTTAAAACGACTGGCCTACCACCTACTATATAAATCCCTTAATGTGGCATTTGATATCCTCTGAAATCTGTCCCTTAGCTGGTTTACAGAGGGCATTTCTCACTATCTCTCTTCACGCATATAAAGGGTGTCCCAAAATTCACGCAGGAAGTAATTTTGATAGAAAACACATATTTGTAATTAAAAATTGTAAATTTTTTATTGATTCATAAAGTATACAGTATAGGGTTATGTAT
>NW_005371541.1:2367808-2369062 GCF_000412655.1 Myotis brandtii
TATGCTATTCCATACATAACCCTATACTGTATACTTTATGAATCAATAAAAAATTTATAATTTTTAATTATAAACCTGTATTTTCTATCAAAATTACTTCTTGCGTGAATTTTGGGACACCCTTTAGCTGGGTCAGATTCTTCTTTGCATCATGATCTCACCATGGCCTCGCAGGCCTGTGATTTTCTTCATTCTGTCTTTTAGTTGTATTTTTGAATTCCTTGTAATCCTGAGAGATTTCTAAAGTCATCTTCTAGTACTCAGACTGTTAAGCCACACCAGAGACTCCTCCTGCCCTATCCAGCCCTCAGAGCCCAAGAGAAAAGATTTTGAACCGTGGGGCTGCACGATTTAGGGTTGTTTGGGAGATCAGTGATTCAGGTGTATGAGTATCAAGGTCATACTCTTGCCAGGCTGATGTCGCTCAGTGGTTGAGCGTCGTGACCTATGAACAGGAAGTCACCTTTAGATTTCCAGTCAGGCCACATGCCCAGATTGCAGGCTCCATCCCCAGTGTGGGGCGTGCATGAGTCAGCTGATCAATGATTCTCTCTCATCATTGATGTTTCTATCTCTTTCCCCCTCTCCCTTCCTCTCTGAAATCAATTAAAAATGAATATCTACACTAATAAAAGAGAAACATGGTAATTGGCGTACGACCGCTACCCTTTTCATTGGCTAATCAGTGAGTATATGCAAATTAACTGTCAGCCAAGATGGCGGCAGGCAGCCAGGCAGCTGAGAACAGGATGCTTGGTTGCCCCAGCGATAGAGGAAACCAAGGTTCCCGCCTGCAGCTGCGGGGCTCTGAGCTCCTGAAGCAACAGCTCCAAAAGATACAATGTTTCAATTATAGAAGCTAAAAGAGGGCGGTTTAATCTGCAACTCAGGCTCCAAGCGGTAGAGCGAAGCCAAACAGCCCTCAAGCCGCAGAGCAGAGAGGCCTCCCCGCCCCGGGATCAACGGAGCCCAGAGGCCTCCCGCCCTGGGATCATCGGAGCCACGAGGCTTCCCTGCCCCAGGATCAGCGGAGCCCAGAGGCCTCCCGGCCCGGGATCAGCGGAGCCTGATGGAAGCCCTGTGTGTTTATGCACCCTGGGGGTTCAGAGGTCCTGTCCTAGGCAGAGGCCTATGGCGAAATTTTCGACTCTGAGAAGCAGCCTACGGGCTGGAAGGCAGCCCTCTGACCTCAGTGCTGGAGAAGACCATTAAGCAGAAAACTAAAGAAACCGATTTTACATCATTTCCCAGGTG
>NW_005371541.1:2369775-2390697 GCF_000412655.1 Myotis brandtii
TGCAAGAGGGCACATGCTGGGCTAAGGGACCCCCCACCCATCCCCAGTGCACGAATTTCGTGCACCGGGCCTCTAGTATATATATAATAAAATGAAAAAGTATGGGCTTTGGATTCTAATAGTTCTGTAATTGGTAAATAGGATTACCACCTACCACCTATGTGCTTTTGAACAAGTAACTTAATCGCATTTACCTCAGTTTGCCTTTTCCTGAAATGGACATAATATCTCATCATTGTTATGAAGATAAATTGTAGAATTCTTATTTCTATTTTATATGTGTCTCCACATTGTTATTTCACAGAGGATAATGTAGTTTTCTGCTTCACATTGATATTTAAGAACTACTAGCTAAACTTATTAATTAAATGAGTGGATGAGATGTTTTAAAATACAAATTCCCTTAAAAGTATTTGCTTTGCCTTTGCATTGCCATCTGTTTTGAGCTGAGTTATATCCTCCAAAAATTAACCAGCAGAACCTGAGAATGTGACTGTATTAGGGCATTTAAAGAGGTAATTAAGTTAAAATGAGGTCAGTAGGATGGGTGGTATACTTGTAAGAATAGAAGATTAGTTTTTAGCTAATATGATATTTACATCGGTCATCTTCTATTGGACAAGATGTGAATAAGGCTATCTAAATATATCCATTTCCTGATTTATGCAAACACATACGTACTGAGCACTATTATGTTCTTGGGACTGGGGCTACATGATAAACTTAGTTCTTGCTCTGGAAAATAGTTTATTAATGAAAAAAAGCATTATACCAAATGATGCATACTTATATAATTTATAAATATAATGAGTGCCATATTGGAAATGTACAGGACACTATAACAAGGAAACTAAAATTGTATTTTAATGACAAAATTTAGTGTATTAACCAGTTAATATACTTAATCTGATAAAAAATTAGCATTCTGTCCAACATACATGCAATTCATCATTTTTGTTTTCCCATTTTACACTCATCATGTGCCTAAGTTACATCATGAACTCTATTTAAATTACCATATCAAGGACTTCTATTTTTGTTAACTTGGTAATAAGGCCTTTATTCATCTTTATAAGAGTGCTTTGGGCAGAACTTTGCTAAGATCCATAAATTACATTGAAGACTTTGTTTCAAGCAGGTCACTCAGATGTTCATTTGGTTAATAAGAGGCAGACCGAATATTTTTGCCTTTCCTGCTCATTTATATCAAAAGAACATCAGGAGAAAATTACCCCCTGGCCTTGTAGGTTTTGCCTGGCATATTATAATTACATATCAAGACTTTGCCAGGTTTGAGGAATGGGGACCAAAGTCAGGCCATGGGTGTGTGTGTGGGGGGGCATGGGGGCTGAAATTGTTTCAGTTATTAAACACTTTATTATATACTCTAAGTGAACAACTAAGTTTCTCTTTTAAGTAAAAAATAGCAGAGATGGCCATGTGGTACAGTGAAAAGATTAAGGGAATTGAATATTTCAGAACGAAATTCAAAGCCAGGTTTGGACAGTTATCAAATATATGTCTGTAGGTAAATTACTTTGTCTGATATTCCATATTAATCTACCTGACTATCCATCTAACTATATATGATAAAAATAACGATAGCTACTTCTTAGTGTCAACTTAGAATTCAATGAGTAAATAATCTAAAGTCTACACAATGCCTGGCACATAATGGGCACCCAGTTTGTTATTATTATTATAACTAAACTCTATAGACACATTTAAATTGAAGACATCAGTGAAATCAAATGAAGAGAAACCTAATGCTGGGGGGTTTTCTGATTTTCTTCTGAAATTAAATTTCTTATGTAGCAAAGATGGAAAGAATAGCAGATGTTCATTTCTGAATTTTGTAATCTTTAAAAATGTCTCATTGAGCACCAAAAATATTTAAGCTAATCGAGATGCTGGAGCTAGTCTATCACAGTTAAATTAGTATCACAGTTCTTCAAGACTTTGTGAAGACGTATCCAACTGCGCTCTGCAAATGTTGACAGAGAATATCCAATTTAGAGCATATAGCAAGAACACCACAATTCACAGAAACTCTAAAAATGCTTAATATTTATCTGAGATGTCAAATATGACAGATTGAGGGATTCATTTTCAATAAAATGATAAGATCAAATATATTGAATTTATATAACCAAGCATACAGATGAACTGACTTAAAATTACATAAAGGAATATTTGCAATGGTTTCTGTGGACATGTAGACACATGAAAAGTTAAATTTATAAAAGGTTCTGTGTTAATTCATTTTGGTAAGAATGCAGGTGTGTATGGAATCTTTACATGTTAGTATTTGGTCACAAAAGGTGAAAAATATTCTCATTTATTTTTTCAGACATACATTTACTCATTAATTCATTTATTTAATAAACACGTACTGAGCATAGTAATAGACATCAGTGTTATGGAGATTAATAAAAGTGACTCCAATCATTCTTGCTGCTGACCAGTTGATGGGGGTTTCACATACAGACTCATAATTACAGTGAAAGTAAATATTATAGGAATAATATGAAATAAATGATTAATTTTTCACAGAGGGTTTTTCAAAGATGGTAATATATGAGTTGAATTTTTTAAAAAAAAGTTTGGCTGCTAGAGAGAGAGAAGAAGGATAAAGATATTATAGACAGAATAAAAAGCATATACTAAAGCAAGGAAGAAGTGTATGAATGACATTCAGTGTACAAGGATGGTATCTGTTAGTGTAGATTGATCAAGGCAGGTTTGGACCATATTGTGATGGTTCTGTATGCTAATTCCAAAGAGGTAGTATCTTATTTCATAGTTCCCTTTCCCAAAGCCTCCCACACTATCCATTGAGCACTTACTATATGCCCATCACTGTGCAAAAAACAAATGTATTGACACTTGTAACACTGGCAACAGCTGTAAGGCAAGTACTAATATTAATTCATGCAAAAACAGGCATTTGAAGCTTAAGAAGATGAAGTATTTGCAGTTGAGTCCAAACAGTCTAATTACAGGACCCACGTGGATGCATGCATGCTACTTGCTGTTTAGTCAGCTCCCACTCCTGGTGATCTATTAATGAGTGATTTCCACAATGTCCTGTCTTCAAACAGCCCTGCTCAACTCCTATAGACTCATGTCCATGGCTTCTTTTATGGAGTCAATTCATCTCATATTCGATCTTTCTCTTTTCCTGCTACCTTCCATTTTTCCAGCATTATTGTCTTTTCCAAAGAATCCTGCTTTCTTATGATGTGCTTGAAAGTAGGACAACTTCTGTTTTGTCATTTTTGCTTTCAGTGTTGTTTCAGGCTTAATTGGTCCTAGGACCCACATTCATAGCCTGCATGCTATATATGTTTCCAATATAAACAGAGGAAATACAAACACAATGATATTAATGAAATAATTTTATCTGATTGGGCATTTAACAATTAACTTAGGGACATGAACTACTTAAGTTATAAGGGCATTATAGATTAGAAGGTGAAGGGATCAGGAGCTTATTTTGTGGAGGCTAACTAAAATTCACAGGAGTAAAATGAAGTAGAGTTTCATGAATAACTAATATGCTAAATTAATTACAAAAACATTGTCAAGTTCTGAATCAGTGTTTATGTGAGAGATTATATCAATATGAACTGAAATCCCTGGTCTAACTGGGCAGAGTGAAACAGCAAATTCTCCAAGTCCTTTAAAGATAACATTTTAGTATCTGGCTACTCTTTGCTCACTCTGACAGCACATATACTAAAATTAATAACTGGCTACTCATATTTCTTGAAGGAACTGAATTTGTATGTTTATGTCCTCAAATACTTGCTATTCGACATACCATTGAATACTGTATTAAGATTTTTAACTTAGTTTTTGCTACTTAACAATCTCAAATATATAGGGAATCTTGGTCCTCTATGGCTCTGATTTGGAATCAACTAGTCTTGGTTCTGAATGGAGAGTTAGGTTCAACTGTGTTGCATGTGTTTTTTAAATATTATTTTTAATCTGAAGTTGCTCATGTCATGTTCTCATAGCAGACTATACCCACATGTTTAAGTCCACATCAGCTTCACTAACATTACTTTAAGTAAAGGAAGTCTCATGCCAAGTCCAACATCATGGCACTGGAAAGTGTCCTCCACCCAGAACTGAATTCATCCAGAGCTACATTTAAAAGGTTATGGATTTAATGAAGGGTGGGGCCTTCACTAATGGGATTAGTGCTCTTATAAAACAGGAGATAACCCTTGTCCCTTTCACCCCGAGAAGACAGAGAAGGTGCCAGCTATGAACCAGGAAGAGGGCTTTTACCACCACACAATGTGCTGGCACCTTGATCTTGGGCTTCCAATCTCCAGCCACCAGAACGGTGAGAAATGAGCTTTTGTTTTTCATAAACCGCCTAGTCTGTGTTATTCTGTTATAGCAGCCCCAAAAGACCAAGATGCCAGCTTTTCCTCAAAGCTTATCAACATCCATATGCAATAGCTTGGTTTCTGATGTATGAATCTGAAATGAGAGCTAGGGTCAATTTGTAAATATATACTCATCAAAATCATAGAGATCATTAACCTATGAATCATCTTATGACTACCAAAACACCCCTTTATAGAGTATTTGTTAAATCTCCATGCTTTTTAATATTTTATTATTTTTAAATACATTTTTTATTGATTTCAGAGAGGAAGAGAGAGGGAGAGAAAGATAGGAACTTCCATGATGAGAGAGAATCATTGATCGGCTGCCTCTTGCATGCTCCCTACTGGGGATCCAGCCTGCAACCAGGCCATGTGTTGTGGACCAGAATCGAACCTGGGACCCTTCAGTCCACAGACCAATGTTCTATCCACTGAGCCAAACTGGCTAGGGCCATGCTTTTTAGTATTTTAATAGATTAAAATATTTTTAGTTTCATTTTCTTCTATAAAATGGAGATGACACTATCTACCTTTTAGGATTATTGTATGGATTAAAGGAAATGCTTTCTCTAACAGACAAATCACAGTGCCTAGAAAAACACATTAACTATTATAATTATTTTTATAAGAATTATTATATCTCTGAACCTCAATTTCCTCGTATGTACAAAAATATGGTGATGAATCTCTGTGAGCATTCCAGGGGCTGTATAGGTATATTCTGAGTGTATCCAGTGCCTTGGAATTTCTGATTTCTTATAACCAAGGACCTTGAAAAAAAAACACCAATAGCATTTCACTGAAACACAACAGAAAAAAAAAAAAAAAACTACAGAAACCCAGGAGATAGAATTGAAAACAAAATTAAAACTCAGGACATTCCGGCAGGAAATTGTAGTCTGACTAGAGAGAGGAGAAGCAGGTAGTTGGAGGTAATGAGAACAAGTATTGGACTAGGTAATAAAGTGAGAAGAGGGAACTTCATAAAGAAAAGGGAGGTGCATGTGAAGTTAAAGATGGAAATCAACTTAATTCCTCTGGGAAGACTGGTAGGATTTGGGGCATGGCAAGTGTCTTATTAAATAGTTGGGGGAAGAAGAGAGTATGTCTTTTAAAGAAAACTCTGAATATATTACTAAAAGTCCCACCATCCAGTATTATCTTCCAAAGGGAAATAGAAATAAGATGGCAAGTCTTTTCTCATGAACCCATGGCCTTTAAAAACCTTTCTAATGTTATATTGGGAATTTATTTTAGACCCACTTAAAAAATATATCAAATCTGCTTATAGTTTCTTCCACAGATAAACTCTTTCAAATAGATCATTTACTTTCAAATGACTGTCCTAAAATTGACTGGGAAATTGAATTTCCCAAGTCCAGAGTAGCCTTTAACATTGTCACTTTTGAAATTTGAAGAAGACCCCAATCTGACCAAGTTCAAATTCTGTTCAGTAATAATAAATCATGATGGCTTGGTATCTAACAAAAATACTTTGTACATTTATTTTTATCCTTTCTTTTTTATATAAAGGGCTCCCAGTATATTGGGACATCAAAAAATTCATAAAGGTCATTTAATAAATAAATATCATGGCATCTAGTTTTGCTTTGAAAATGACATAAAACAAACAACCAGAGGGAAATATTTAGCGTGAGAGAAAACCCAACCTTTCAAAAATAATTTACAACATACTATAAACTTATAAAAGAACATTGGTATTAGTGTGCATATGTGACAGAGGACACAGAAGAAAACATTTTTAAAATACTGTTGAAATATTTTAGGTTTTCAATGAATATCAAATCATTATATTTTTGTAGTATGTGTGAGCAGAATATTTGCTAATAATTATAAAGGTAAATCCTTGCTTATGGTCACATATTATTAAATAAAAATAAATTAAGGCCCTGGTCAGTGTGGCTCAGTTGATTGGAGTGTCTGTCATCCGTGCACTGAAGTGTAGGCTCTATCCCTGGGCCGGGGTGCTTGTGAGAGACAACCAGTCAATGCCGCTCTCTTTCTCTCTCTCTTTCTTCTTCTCTCTAAAATCAGTAAAAAATAATAAAAAAACAAATTAATTACATTAAGAGGACATGCAGAACAGATTGGGGTACAAAATTATTTGAAATAACTAATCATCCTGTAGAAATGCTTTCTCCTATTTTAGGAGTTATTTCAAATATTCCCTTCCCTATGGAATATTCTCTGAGTTATATATTCAGTCTTAACACTGTGCTGATCATTTGGGCTATTATTATATCCAGTTCTTATTTTCTAAACACATTGCTCTTCCCATTCTGTGTGAAGGTTAAAGTGTGGTCATATGTCCTGTTTGGACGAGTGAAATATAAGCGGAAGTGAAATGTGTCAGCTCCAGGTAGGAGCTCTAAGATTCAGTGTGTGATTTGTCATGGATGCCCTGTCATGGTGATTATTAAAGTGTGTGTCAAGATTGAGCCTTTGTTAGCTCCATCCCGAGTTTTCACTCTAACTAGAGCAACCTGCCTTCCTGCATTTAACCTACAGAAGGAATGAGAATAAAACAACATGATTAAGTCACATAGATGGTGGGGATTGTTTGTTATCACAGCATAACTTATCTTGACTGATATAACCATTCTTACCTTTGTGATTTAATGTATCTGTGTATGTATATATTTATATGTTTAGCTGGCAGCTCTCTATACTTTCATTATCTAGTATGTGTTTGTTTTCTCATTAAATTGCAAATATTTTTAGGATATGGTTTTTGTGTTTTCTTTTAGGCATTACTTAGCATATAGTAGGAACTAAAGTGTGTATTTTAAATAAATACTACTCAATAAATATTACTTTATTGACTTTTATTGCTAAAATTATGGAATTTGCATATTTTATGAGCATTTAATGGCAGTCAAACAAATATATCATTTCTGCCTGAAATAGTAAGTAATTGGCAATTTAAAAAATCCCTCCCAAGTCCATATATACTTTCAATAGAATACAATTTTAAATTTTGTATTGTCAAAAGAGGGGTACATGAAACATGTGAAACTAGAAATAAGGGAAGTAGAATTAATAGCAATAAATTTAGTTCAGTTAACCCAACAGAGGTCAAGTCCCTGTGACATGAAAGTGAACTCACAGTCTATTTCACTATCAGTAAAATGTTTTCTCCATATGGTTGCAAAGGAACAATTTAATAAGTCTTAAAGTTGAGCGGTTAATATGTATTTCCATGTAATGCATAACTTCCTTTTATATTAGTCAAGGTTTTCCCTCACACTCATTAAAAAAATTATTTTCCACCCATTTCTAAGCCAAGCACTCCAAGTTGCTTTTCTAATGGAAAGTTCTACACATTTATGAGGCACTCCTCAACTGGACTCTTCAGTCTGTACTCATAATGCAGTAGGAAGTATCCGAGAAGACCTCTCAGAAAGAAAACTAACATTTGTGTTGCATGATTTCATAACACTGAACTGAAATATTAGAGTACAATCGTCCGTGCCTCAATCTTTGTTTGAGTCCATCATGGAATAGGATGCCTGGAAGAATGTTCACATTAAAAAATGTAAAGCTGATTTTATATTGTACGGTGGTGGTAGGAGTAGTGTTTTAACAGCAGCTACCCCTTACTTTCCTGTTGTTGAGACTTGTGGCTATTTTCATATACCTATTCCTTTTCCCACACAGTGAAAATTCAAATCATTTTGGTGCACTTCAGTGGCAGAAAATAGGAGGTATTATCGGGAGTCATAAACAAAAAGCTATGAGGTGGGCATCTAAATTATTCCAGGCAGGCAGGGGAAGGCAGTTAGGGGCAATCAGGCAGGCAAGCACAGGCAGTTAGGGGCGATCAGGCAGGCAGGCAGGTGAGCAGTTAGGAGCCAGCAGTCCCGGATTACGAGGGGGATGTCCCTGTCAGATCAGGCCTAAACCGGCAGTCAGACATCCCCTAAGGGGTCCCGATTGGAGAGGGTGCAGGTGGGCTGAGGGAACCCCCACCTCCATGCACAAGTTTCGTGCACCTGGCTACTAGTAAATATGTATATGACAATAAACAGTAACTTCCCAAACCTGAGTCTTCATCTAAAAGTAGCATGTAATAGCCCTACACAGTTCAGCTCATTGAATAGAGCTTTGGCCTGTGGACTGAAGGGTCTCAGTTTTGATTCCAGTCAAGGGCACATGCCTGGGTTGCAGGCTCAATCTCCAGTGAGGGGCATGCAGGAGGCAGCCGATCAATGATTCTCTCTCATCATTGATGTTTCTATCTCTCTCTCCCTCTCCCTTCCTCTCTGAAATCAATAAAAATAAAGAAAGAAGAAAGAAAGAAAGAAAGAAAGAAAGAAAGAAAGAAAGAAAGAAAGAAAGAAGGAAAGAAAGAAAGAAAGAAAGCATGTAATACCTATTTCAGATTTACCATGAGGTTGAATAAACTTGTGAATGTGCTGAGAGACAGCTGCAGGTTTTAGGAGTACAATTCAAGCCCCTGTCTTTACCAACTAGCTGGTATAACTTTATACAACTTACTCTTTGACAAAGTAAAATAATAATGACCATCAAATTAATTTGTGGTCAATTTTTAATGAGTGATGCAGCTTTAAAGTTTGCTGCCGTTATCAGGGTAATAGTAAGCATTCAGTATAATTACCCCTTTATTAAAAAGTCTTGGTAAATGTTGGTTTCCTTCTTCTGCAAACCCTTGTGAGTTCCCTTTAATAGATTTAGAGAACGTGTTCAATCCGGGCACTTGATGAGAAGGAAAGTTGTTGCCTACTATTCTTCCTGTCCTTCCCTCTGATTCCTTGTGGCCCCACACCCTGCCCCCCTTTGCTGTCGTTCTTTTTCTGAAGGATTTGTTTTGTCTAGCGAAGAACTGGAAAGGATGTATAGCAAAAAAGAAAGACTTAAAGTGCCTTTTGGTGAGAGAGCATGCATACCAGAGGGAGGCAAGCTGCCAGGGAGATCTCAGCCAGCTGCCATGGGAAACTCATACCTGCATAATCAGGCTAGATGAAAGTCAAGGGCTTCCTCCCATGATGCAATGCGGGGGGGGGGGGCTGGGGCTGAGGGGAAGCCCACATTCAATCACAGCTAGAGAAGAGGAACACAGGGGGAGGCCAAGGCGTTATTAACACTAATTGTGATTGAAAGCCATGGAAGGGTTCAGTGGTATCTAAGGGGCATGGAAAATGACCAGACCTGGAGCCTGCAAAGGATGGCCCAGAGGAAGGCTGTGGGAGCCAGTGTTTCTTTATCAAGGCTGTAGTTTAAAAAAAGAGGGGGAAAACATAGTAAGACTAACAGCCATAATCTCCCCATGCTAGATAGAGACTGTCAGGTCACGGAAAGATTGCTCAGCAGATTTTTCTTGCTGGGTAACTTATGGACCAGGATGTGTGTGCTTGAACACAATGCGCACACTCCAGGCAGTATCTCTGCACTTATTCTGAAATCTTTATGTATTACATAAAGTTGTACCTGTTTAAGATTCTATCTATTCTTCAAGAGAATGCATCAAACTGTGGAAGAAAAGCCCATGAGACTGTTTTAAAAGGAAAAGGGTAAGAGATCTAAAGTATAAGTTAAAATACAAAACTGAGCAAAGCAACCAAAAAAAGAGAAAGAAATACATATGTATGTATTTTGGACAAAATGCATATATTGGACAAAGTGGAAAGAAAGTTTCTTTTTCTTTAATGACTAATAACACAAATGCATTTATTCATAAGACTAAAATATGAATATAATTTTGATAACAGTTTTCTTCCCAGGAATAAATAGCTTTATCTTTTCTTTCTGAGAAAGAAATTTGATGATGGGTCTGTTCAAGGGATTTGGGCTGATCTAGGAAAAAAGGGTATTACTAACATAGGCAGTAACACACAACAAGCTTTGTTGGGTAAACCTTGACCAGGATTGCATGAGGGGGAAGTCCCCCGGGGACCATGACCCAGAAGGGGAGAAGAGCAAAGGAGGTCCGGGGGGAGGGGACACTAAGGGGCTCACATGTCTGTGGGATGTTGTGCAGCAGCCTGTGGGGAGTCTCTGGTCCAGAGAACTCAGGAGGATAGCTAGGCGTCAGGAGGATAGTAGATGTGAAATGAGGTTGAATGAAACTTACATAGGAGACAGGATCTAATTGATTAAAAATCCACTCCTTGGGCTATTTTTTAAATAATTGTATATGTAAAAATTTGAACCTGGCACCAGCAAGCTTTTTAGCTCTCAAGTCTCAGACTGCAGTGAAGAAATCAACAGCTAGGACCCAATGCATGAAGACCATCTCTGGCTCATTTGTATAATATAGCCTTCTGACAGGATGGTGAGATGCTAGGACAATTCCTGGGCAAGAGGAATGAATAAACTGACACACGATTAAACAAGGCCCAATGGTTTGTGCAGCTTGCAGCCAGCTGTGAATCACAAGATCCTATTTTCCCCAACCAAGAACACTTGAGAGCAAATGGTTCATACCTCTCCCCCTTAATCAGAGAATACATAACATATATTACCCTAGCCTGGGGAAATAGAGAACAAAGACCCCAGCTAAACGCAAGGACAAATAACACTTGGGGGATGCTAAGGCAGGAGGAGGTGAAGGGGCTAAAAAGGAGAGTTTATCGCACCCACTGAACAAAGAAGTCAGCAGTCTTGGGACTTGCCAAGATAAAATCGCTAGATATTCACATAAATTCTGGGAAAAGCCACAAGAAATTAAAAAGGACAGCTTGAAATGTCGTCCATTGCCTAAGATACCCAGCAGAGGAACCTGGAAACCTATAGACCGAAACGTATAAAAACCCTAAACCTCCCGTTGGGTTGTCCACTTGTTCATTATGCCAAGTGTACTTTAAATAAAATTTGCTTTTATTTGCTTCCTTAATAAAATTGCTTGCTTTGCTACAATGCTGCTGTCTGTCATTCATCTAAAACCTTTCTTAGGAGATTGTTAAGAGCCAAGGAGGGGAGAGCCCGGCCGCACTTAGTCAGGGGGCTGTCCAGTAACAGTGCCACCATCTGGTTCATCTATTACTATTACTGCAGTTACTGAGGGTGTGGCCTAGAATATGTCCCAAATGGTACTACCAGCCTCTATTATGGCTTGGATGTGGAAATCATGCATATGTAGGCCTTGAGGGGCAAAGGATAAGTGGGCAGCTAAACTATAAAGTCAAGATTCTGTGTATCCCTCTAGCTCATCTCTGACTGTGGCCACCAATATCTGATCTAAAGCCACAATGAGGATGAGAAAGTGTTTGGATTAAATGAATATATATATAAACACCCTAAGAATCCAGAGCCTCCCTTGTCCTTTTAAATGGAGTAGGTAAGCCCTAAGGGGAAACTGGCTGTTCTATTTCAGTTCAATAGCACCGAATGTCTGCATACAATATAGATGCCATTTGTATTCCAAGCACTCTGCTAGGAGGCAAAGACAAGAAAAGAAGCCACTACTCTCAAGAGTCTTGCAAGCTAATAAGAGGAATGAGACTCAAACACAATAGCTGTACTAAAATAGATGGAATCAGGTATGTGAAATACGAGTGATGTCCACAGAGTGTTACTGGGTTCAAAGAGGGTACAGCCACTTCTGATTAACACAGTTCTCAGAAGAGGAGGCACCTGAAAGATGTTTCTTGCAGGATGGGTAAGCAGGGTGTTTGAAGGTGAATAGAGCTGAAGACAAGGGGTTCCTGGTGGGTGGAACTTCACTGGCAAGGATATGGAGGTCTGAAGGTGACCTCAGAGAACAGGTAGCACAACCTGGTGGAATTTCAGGGCAGTGGTGAACTTGTGTTTTTATTTTTCTACTGCAAGGAAGGAGCTGCTGGAAATTGCTTCCTAGAGTTAGAGTCTAATTTTGTTCCAAGTAAACTTTCTAAAGTCTTAGATCCTATTATTAAATGTACAGAAATATGTGTATATATTAATGATGAGAGTCCAAGGAATGTGATTTCCTTTACAGAGAATGTGGGATACTTTTTTTCCATTACTATAAAGTTATGTCTTAATTTAATTACATCTTTGTGCACATTACATAAAATTATTCAACAACATGCTGCATACTGTTTTTAGAATTCTACTTAGTGCATGGTATTGATACAATAATGAACAAGTCTAGATTTCCCTCTGTGCTATGGTTACTGTAGGTTTAAATGAGAACCATTTATCCAAGTATTCTCCATGCAGTTGCCACACACACACACACACACACACGCACACACATAAATGTTCCTGACAGAAACACGATACCTGGTCCAGAGTTAAGCATGGTGGAGAAAAAAGGTATCCTGTACAAAGACTGACTAAAGGGTTTCAGTTATGTTATGAAATAAGCAAGCAATCACTTAATTTTAAATTATTAATTTATTTACTCACTCAGCAAATATATCCTGAGCATATATATACTCTGTGCTAGGTACTGTTCTAGTTTCTGGGCTACCACATAGTGATGCATGCTGTAAAGGCAATTAAAGCTGGGGAAAGAGATTGTCAGAGATTGTTTTACCTAAGTTCACAACAGCAGACCTGGGGAAGACTTAGAGCTTATAGCGACAAATAACTATATATATACCTAATAAGCAAAGTGTCCCCTCAGGAGTTCGACTGATGGGGAGTTCAATTGCTCGCTATGATATGCGCTGACCACCAGGGAGCAGCACGAAACAAAGAGGCCCTGGCTGGCAGCCAGCAGCCCAGGAAGGGAGGCCCCGGATGGCAGCCCCCAGCTACTAGGGACCCTACCCATGCACAAATTTTGTGCACTGGGCCTCTAGTATAATGATAATAGAATGGACACCAAAATTAATCAAACATCATGCTTTAGGTCTCACAGGGTCTCCTGGCTAACTCAGGATTAGAATCCATGTCTTCCAAATCTTAATCAATGCTTACTAAATACTCATAGTTATAATGGAGGAAGGAGAGAATACAGAGGAGAGTGGGAAGGCATCCAAGTCCGAGGCAGGTTCGGGAAGACTAGTATAGTTTGGATAGCATATAAGGTTTCTAAGTGAGACCAGTAGGGTAGGGCTGAAAATATGGATTAAGAGATTGTGAAGCAATAGAATGCTGGGCTAAGAAGTTTGTCTTTGAACTTTTACTTAAATGTGTATTCAGCTTTCATTACACAATGAAACAATTGAAACAGATCCAACCAAAGCTAATGCAGGTTAATTATTGAATGACAGATAAATTTTTTTTTCAAGAAAAGATAATTATAAATAGAAAGCAAGCTGATGTTAGACAGTTATCTCACAATGATTTTGGTATTTTCTATATGGTCAATGCAATTTTATTCTGCAAGTCCTGTGATCCTGAATGCTCTTAATGATAGCCCTGAACTATTTCAATCAATTTCTCCCTGTCTGAAGTCCTATCTCCCCATTCCCAAATAGAATCTCATTAACTCACATTTATCCCTCAAGACAAAATTCAAACATCTTCTCACCTTTAAAGCTTATCTCAGAAGAATTAATTACTCTCTTTCTTGGACTCACAGAGGTCGATGGACTTCCCTCAATCACAGAGCAGCTGTCACATTGTCATTGTCACATCTGTATCTGTTTATGTCCACTCAAAACTTTGGGCAACCTGTAGCAGAAATTGTTGAACACAGTGTCCCCACTATACCATACTGCACCTCAAATGGGGTAGATGGATTGAATGAATGAAAAAGTCTGAAGTGCCTCCAGAAAAACTGTTAAATCATTACAGTATGTTCTGTATGTGAATTACGTTTGGTTGTACTCTGGTTATTTGATAAACCATCAGACCTGTTCCACATTTTACAAGTTTCAATTACTAATACAGTAATGTTCAATTATGGACACTGTGCCAGAAAAAAATGAACAATAAATATTTCCATAATGAATATTGATTCAGTAAAACAGATGTCTTATTTTGCCAATTATTTCGAGGGGAAAAATAAACTTTACTTCTCTAGTAAACTACCTAACTACTCTATAAGAAATTTACAATGTTCAGAAATAAATATTTACAAAATCCTGTCACTTGAGTTAAAATACCAACTTCTTTTATTTCCTTTCCCCCCCAATGATGCAGCCTTTATTTCTTCCTGTTTTCCTTTTTGGGCTCCATTGATGCTTTGGTGTACTCTGATGCTTTAACAGTCTCCATTCTTCTGTTAGGTTTCTTTGTTTGCTTGTGTTTCTAATCTAATCATAAATCCAGTAAGCAAAGATTCCAACTGGTATTGCTCTCAGGGTATTTTAAACATAGGATAAGTGTGATTGATGATAGGTTCAAAAAAGTATGACTACAAAGAACTATTGCAGGTCTGTAATTGCAAACATAACTATTCAAACTGAACTCTAGGTATAACTGAGCAAGTTACTTTGCTAGATCCATGCTGATGAACCAATTTAAAAAAATTAATACATGTTCCTTATTTAAACTAGTTTCAGAAACAGGATGTATACCTAAGGAGAATCTGAAATTACTATGCTCTGGGCATTGTAATTGGTTACTTTAGAACTCAATAATATATTGTCTCCATTCTAGATATAAGAAAATTGGTTCATAGAGGTTAAGCAAGTTGGCCAATTCTCCAGGTGGGCAAGGCAAAATATGAAGCTGTACTTAAACTTACTCACATATCATTTTATTTTTGCTGTACTATTTCTATTGTTCCAGCTGGGGAATACTGCCTCCCCCACCCCCCAGAATGTTCTGAGCACATCTCAGTAGTATTGATTGCTAATCATGAAATAAATACATACATGAAAGAGGAGATGCATCTAACATTTTCTCAGTCACTTACTAAATACTGTCCCAACATGTTCTTTCAATTATACACCCAGCAACCATGCATGAGAAATATCCCTTTTGCTCTACTAACACTCGATAGTCTAGACATTTTTAATTTTTTTAATATAGTATGTAAAAGGTGGTAAATGTATTTGTATTTAATCACCAGTGAAATGGAGTGCTTTAAAAATGTTTATTATGTATATTTTTCTCCTTTGATTTGCTTTTTCACAACATTCACTCAAATTTATTGATGTCTTATTTCACATTATTTTTGGCAGTTTGTATATTAGGTGAAATGAATAACATCTATTTTATAGAGGAGTAAACTGACAGTTAAGGAAATTAGTTGTCCAACTGTCATATACACAATTTTAATTTGATATCTTTGTAGCTATGCTATTAATGACTATATTCCAGTATTTACACTCCTCACCATATAAATCTATTTCCCTTAAATCTTGTTTAAAAAGAAATCAGATCAAAATAGCAGAAATTTATACAGGATAGGGCAAAAGTAGGTTTACAGTTGTGAGTATGTGAAACAAAGTTTATTTTTGTATTATTATTTGTTATTTATTTTATTATTTTCCATATGAAAAACTGTAAACCTAGTTTTGCCCTACCCTGCAGACATATAAACATATGTTGTTTTTTTATTAATAGTTATATTGAAAATAAATTTAACAAAGAAGTCCTTTATTACAATTAACTGTTATGCTGATGATGAAAACTTCATGAATAATTTCAAAAGTAAAATTTACTTAGACTTCAATATTCTATTTATCACTTTGGCCTATGATATAATTGCCATAAAAATGAGACTGTTTCTTTAGTACTTTACATACTAATTTTGCTGAAAAAATAGTCATTCCTTTTTTTCTTTGATGTTCATCAGTTGTGTATTAAAATGCATTTTTTATTTGTAGAAATGGGAACATATATTAAAATGAAGAACAGATGTGTTATTATTGATTTCCTATATTTAACTCAATATATAATATGTTGGCCATGGGCTGAAAGTGATAATTATGTTTTTTATACTTTCAAAGAAATAAGTCAACTTCTCCTAATAGAAATTAATGATTATCTTCCAGCTTAGTGTGTATTTTCTTTTATCTTTGTGAAGCAATACCTAATTTAAAGTTTAATATCTTTCTTCTGTTCCCATAAGTAGCAGATGGTCCAGGCAACTATTTCCTACTATCTAATTCCTTAGTGACATTAATTATTCATCTGTAAGGAAGTTAGGGAACATTATCTTTCCAATTCCTGGCTTGCTTAATCAAATAGTTTAAAGAAAATATCCTAAAGTTAGCCAAAGAAAAATATTTAAACCCACAAAAGCATTGAGAAATATAATGGCCACGCATTGGGGACACTTCATTATTGTTTTGCCACATAAATAATTTGGTGGAAAAATGTAACTGATAGGAAACAAATGATAACTGACTTGGCAACAGAGCTCAGTTTACAGAGATATTTAGCTTCGAGCCATGGAAGTTTGGCCTACAATGAAGAGATTAACTTCTTGCCTGTTTCTGTGATTCTCCAATGTCTCCATGTATCTAACTAGAGATCCTACCTGCAGGTCATGGAAAATAAGTTGGATACTGATTCCACTTACATTTGAATCTCAGTGTTATTATCATATGTGCTTTTCAAAGTCAATCTCGGGGAATAGGCTATTTCTATATCTGTGAGTAGGAAAAGACAAAACAGGAATCGTTTGATGACTGTATTACTTCATACATTATCTGATCCAAAGCTAAAAAACAATTCATCCTGGCTTAAACAATAGTGAATTTTGTTGTCTCCAATAACTGCAAAGATCAGAACTATTTCTCGTGTCAGATTCTGATGATTTAGTAACTCAAACAATATCATCAGTGCTCACTTGTTTTCTATGTCTTAGCTTTAATTTATTGATATTGTCTCTACTTGCAGGCAATATTCTTCTCAAGATAACGTGAGGGCAGCAGTAATGAGGGACCTATTTTCTTGGCAATTGCAAAAGAAGGGAAGAAACTTTCTATTACCTATGCAGCAAAGTAGCCATGATTGTCTCTGGCTGGATAAACTTTTTGCATGTATTCTTCTATGAATTCATGACTGAGGTCAGGATTGTGTAATCTGATTAGTTTAGGGTCAAGTCATATATCCATCCTTGAAACTAGGGAGAGACTTACCACCTTGCCAATCTAATTTCCTTTGAGATGTTTTTAGCAGTCTGTTGTTAAACTCCAAATATGTGGGAATTTTCCAGCTATCTTTCTGCTATTGATTTTAATGACTTCATTGTGGGCAGAGAATTTACCTTAAATTATTAATCTTTTTAAATGAATTCAGACTTGTTTTATGGCCCGGAATATGATCTGTCTCAATGAAAGTTTTATGAATACATCAGAAGAATATGTATTCTGTTGTTGGAGTGAATTATGAATGTTAATTGGGTCAATTTATTTAAGAGGTTTGTTCAACTATATGATAACTTTACTAATTTTCACTATATTTCTTTTGTCAAGTACTATACTTGTGGATTTTGTCCATTTTTTTTCCATTCAAATTCTGTCACCTTTGAAGTAATCACAGGGCTCTTTATAAAAAAATGCTGCCCACCATTGATCTAAAACACAAGGAATCAAAGTTTGTGAACACATTGACATTTTTCCCATCCTTATATAAATTGCGAACTATATCATGACCCATAAAGTCATTAGAAAATGTAATATGGAGGTTGGTTTGTATTATAACAAATGCAACTTAATACATCCTGTATATTTAACAGTAGCATTTTTAGTTCTAAGGAAAGAGATGCAACATGCCAATGGGAAGTGGGTTAAAGAATTAAGTCTTAAAAAGCACTAAAATATTGGAAAAATGAAAGGGATCGTTTTTAAAATTTTTTTATATTTTTTATTGATTTCAGAGAGGAAGAGAGAGGGAAACAGAAACATCAATTGGCTGCCTCCTGCACAACCCCCACTGGGGATCTAACCCGCAGCCCGGGCATATGCTCTGACCTGGAATTGAACTGTGACTTCCTGGTCCATGGGTGGACCCTCAACCACTGAGCAACACTGGCATGGTGAAAGGGATTTTTTAAAAATGTTTTACAAAATACACTTATAATCATATAGTGGCAATTTCACATGATTGTGTGACCAATGAGAAAGGACAGCTATGGTTATACTGCTGTATCCAACAGAATTATCTCTAGGTGTCTTGGTGAATGTTCTTTCTCTTCCTGATGGCTTCTCTTTGCCTTGGGAGTCCATTCCTCCTGCCCATCCCCAATAAACTTAAACCTTTTGTTCCTCACTCTCACAACTCTCACTTCATACTCTATGAATCTCTGACTTATATCCAATGCCAAATAATTCATTCCTGCTCTTGGTGTCTACTGCTAAGTCTATGCTTCCTTTTTGGCTCTGTCCTTTTTCTAGCCACTTGACATCTCACAATGTTTACACAGGCCCTCGTATGGTTGATGTTGCTGAAATTATGGGCTCCAGGACCTAGATCCTACAGTTGCTTCTACCTCCTTGCCTGATTTCCAACATAGGTATAGCTCTGAATTTCTTTATTTTTTATTAATATTTTCTTTATTGATTAAGGTATTACATATGTGTCCTTATCCCCCAATTACCCCCCATCCCCTCACTCATGCCCTCACCCCCCCTAGTGTCTGTGTCAATTGGTTATGCTTATATGCATGCATACAAGTCCTTTGGTTGATCTCTCCCCCTCCCCCCAACCCTCCCCTGCCTCTATCTCAAACACCTTATACAGTTATTCTAAAATGTGAGTGTAGTTAAGGAAGAGAAATAAATTGGAGTAGATGGTGTAGTTGCACTGTTATTTCAAGGCACACAATAAAAAGTGGAGACATACAGAATTTGGAAATCCTGACTGATGTCATATTGTATTGACTACTGACATCTCTGTGCCATTTCCTCCCCTTCTATGTTCTCACTGCATCACAGGGGTGGAAAACTGAAAAACGCATTGCCCTGACTTCCTGGCTAGGTGGGCTGTAGCTTAGGGTCTGCCTATAAGGGGCACTTGTGAGATTTAGAATATGGAGGAGAAGGAAAAGGCATTGCCATTCTCTTGTGGCAGAATCTGGTAGAACTGCTGACTTTTTCAAATCACCTGCTTGCTGAGATCATTGACAGTGTCTACAGTCAATTTCTGCACCTGCTGATTTCCTGGAAGTAACATGTTCTCCCTGAATCATGCCCTCACAACACTTCCGGTTACACCGATTTTTTAAGTGACTACTCCTGCTTTAAATTTCTTCCTATTAAAAATATTTATTGTAGTTGATCTTTTATAACATTTAGGAATTTGGTTTTTTTAGCCAGGACATTGTTTTCCTTCTTTGCTATTCTTGAATTTGCTATTTATAAATTTGAAATGCATGGCTGTGTTATCCCCATTCGAGTAATTAAGTAAATTCATACATAAATATTTAACATGTGAGTGTATAAAGAGTGTATTGTGTATGAGTGTGTGTGTGTGTGTGTGTGTGTGTGTGTGTGTGTGTGTGTGTAGGGAGAGCAAAGAAAATAGGAGGGAGAGAGAGACAAGAAAAAAGTCTTATGATAAATATAGTAGAGATGTTCTAGGTTGCTATTGATCCATTATTTGTATCCTATAGTTTAATGGTTCTCAAGGAAATTGTGGTCAGCATTTGGGGCAGGCTCCTTTTGTAAAGGATCGTTCTTTGAAACAGAAGAAATGTGTCCTCCCTGGCCTCCACTTACTAAATGCCTACAACACCTTTGTTTATTGTGACAACTCAAAATAGATTTTAAAAATTTCTCTAGGTGACAAAACCACTTCTGAATCACTATTCTGATCTATTACAAATTCACATCTTTCTAATAGTCTTAAGTGCATGGCTTTTTAATTTTATTCACCAAGAGACTTTGTGAAATGATTTTTTTCAAAATGCCATTGTGTTATGTCTCCAGAAATCCCTGCATACCATTTCTGTCTTCCAAAGTAAATAATGTCAGTGTGGCATAATGTGCATAATGTTCACAATAATCACGGCCTGACTCCTGATGAGCAGTTTTTTCTCTTGTAATCATTATAATTCAATATTTTTAAATTAAATCATATACAAATTAAAACAATATGGCATTTATGTCTATACAACTAGGAAATGTTTAGGAGTTTCCATTCTTCATAGTGATGAGAGTACAACAAAAAATATAATTGCATATATTGGTGGTGGAGGGGTAAATTGGTCCAAAACTTCTGGATGACAAAAAACAATGTATATCAGCAGCTTAAGATATATACTTCTGTGACAAATTGATTCCATTCTAGGAAACTCTCATATCCTTATTGTCTGTAATATATACACAAGTTTAAGATCAAGGGTACTCATTCTAGTGTTATTTATAATTGGAAGCAACTTAATGGTCTGACGACATGAAATGATCTAATGAATGGGATCTTCATATGATGGAAAAGTATGCACCCATTTCAAACATGCTTTATAAGATCATCCTATCATGGACAATATTAAATAAAAATATCAGGCTAGCCCTAGCTGGTGTGGCTTAGTTGGTTGAGTGACATCCCTTGCACTGGAAGGTTGCTGGTTCAATTCCCAGTCAGGGGCAGATACTCAAGTTGCAGTTTGATCTGCGTGGGTGGTGTGTGCAGGAGGCAACCAATCAATGTTTCTCTCTCTCGCTTCTTCCCTTGGCTTTTCTCTCTCCAGAGAAAATTTATATAT
>NW_005371541.1:2390718-2401791 GCF_000412655.1 Myotis brandtii
TTTAAGATGTCATCCAAAACATGCATAAAAGATATAAGCAATAAAATCTTGTATAAAAATTCATTAATGCCCAGCCGGTGTGACTCAGTGGTTCAGCATAGACCCATGCACCAATAGGTAGATGCTTTGATTTCTGGTTAGGAAACATGCCCAGGTTGCATGCAGTATGGAGCATACAGGCTGCCAATTAATGATGTTTCTCTCTCATTGATGTTTCTATCCCTTTCTTCCTCTCCTTTCTCCTCTCTCTTAAATCAATAAAAAAAATACCATATTTAAAAAAATACTGTAAGGTATTTGACGAGTGTTCCCTACTCATTCCATTTGGTGAAGGAGCAAGAAGATGGGATAGTACATGTTCGAGTCAGCATTTACTAGTATATGTGCAGTAAGACACATACTCTCATTAACTTATAACAAAATAATGTATTTCTCACTCGTACCATATGAAAGCTGAGTATCGTACTCCAAAGCATCCCTAAGACACAATGATGCTCTGGGAGTTTTAATGTCATCAGACAAATCTGATTAGTAACCTGAAATTATAATCGTGTGGTTAAAACTGTTGAGAACATCCAAAACACCACTGAAGGTGATGTGGGAATAATATAAGAGTAGCATAACTGGACCGTGATTTCAATTTGAAAGTGGCCAACTAATAATTTTTATTAAGAAAGACTGTGAATTAAAAGCTACAGTTGTCTGAGAGAACTAGAGGACACTCCAAAGACTACACAGTGAACAAATGTATCCGGCACCAGCAATGCCCAAAAAAGAGACAGATTTTCCACCCACCTTAGAGCGGTACTTCCTCACCCTGACCAAACCTACCACTTGCCTTTGCTTTGTTTCCGTGCTGTCTCAGCAACATTCCTATTAGGAATCCAGTTTCCCCTGAATTAAAAACTGGGGTGGAAATTCCTTGGATGGAAAAGAGAATAATTCTGGTCATTTGGAAGGAATGTCCTTTTTGAAATTAATTTACTGGTGGATGGTTCACATAGTTCTTTCTCTTATGTGTTTAATGGCTGTGATTCAGCCAATCTGACATCTGTGAATGCTGCAACACTGACATGAGGGTTTGAAGCACCAGGCTGATGCTGTTTTATGAGGTTTCTTTTTGAAAAATGAATTAGCCTTCACCTGCCACCCTGTATTTATGCCATCATCTGTCTCCCCTGTGCGAAATCAGAGTCATCTCCTATGACTTTCCTACAACGAGCAAATTATAGCTATCTATAATCCTAAACTGAATTGGCTGATCATAGTATTGGAAGTGCCTTAATACTAATTGTTAAATGTCAGATATATTTCTAGTCAAATGTAAAATTCCAGATAAATTTTATTGTCTGGATTCCCTTGATGTGATAACATGAAAATGTGATGAATGGTTCATAATCTTCATGTACTCTGTGGTTGAAGCCCATAATAACATTATTTTGAGATTTATTTTTCCCTGCTAAGTCAGCTGATTATTTTAACTGCAATTCTATTTGATTACTTCCATACCAGTATTTGTTATGTGGTCTCAAAATGTCCTGGCATAACCTGAGTTATAAAGCGATGTAACAGCCCTTGCTGGTTTGTCTCAGTGGATAGAGCATTGGCCTATTGACTGAAGGGTCCCGGGTTTGATTCCAGTCAAGGGCACATGCCCAGGTTGTGGACTCAATCCCCAAAGTGGGGCATGCAGCAGGCAGCCAATAAATGATTCTCTCTCATCATTGATGTTTTTATCTCTCTCCCTCTCCCTTCCTCTCTGAAATCAATAAAAATATATTTAAATAAATAAAGCAATGTAACATCACTTCACAACACTCAACCATGTGCTACACTCCAGGAAATATACGAACCTACCAGTGAGCGTCATGGTCACAACAGTGGTGGTTTACTTGTTTGTCCTTGCAACTTCATTTTTTCCTACATTGTTTTATGTAAATTATTAGCTCTTTTGGGTGGGTTATGAGGTTTATAGAGGCACATTGCCTATCAAAATCTTAAAGATAAAATTGGAAATGGGGAAAATTTCTCCATAAAAGGAAAACCTTATGACCATTCAATGGAATGAACACATTAATAAATTGTTACTTTCCTACCACATCACTAAATCTTGGCACTGAACAAAAATATCAAATGTAGCATTTCACAATCTATTTTTTTCCATAAATATTCATTCTTTTTACAGTTGGAGAAAAACATTGTCATTTACGTAGAACAAAAAGCAATCACTAAAATAAAAACATCTGGTGAAAACAGGCCAATATGTTAAGATCTGAGAGGACGCATTCCTACTTATTAAATTCTATTTCTTCACAAAATATCAAATTCTTCAGAGAGCTTTCCATATTTATTGTAAATAGTATTTCAAGATAATAATAGCGCTCCTAAATTATGATTCCCCACACATCGTCTTGTGGTAAAATGTTCTTATGACATTACAGCTTTATAAGTGTAAAAGGAGTATACAATGTGAGTAATGGCTGGCAGGCAGCTCACTGCTCCAGAGACGCTGCTTGAAGTTACTAAACCCATATTTGGACATTAAATGATGTGATGTCTCTTTGGGGGTCAATTCAAAATGCATATTTCATTTCTGGTTAAATTCAGTTTCATGAAATAGAACACTACTTCATAAAACTCAAACACATATATGGTGAAGAACCTATTGAAGATACATACACCCCAGAGGAGTGCATAGAGATTGTTTGTTTGTTTATTTTTTGGAAAATATATATGTTTTCTAAAAGGGGTTGTTCATTTACTGTAGTTTATTTAGAATTATTACAAGATTCACTTTGATACTAGTCTCTTCCAGGGCTTTCCTAAAGTGTACAAAGATAAAGCGACTATTTTTCCCCATGTAACAAATAGAATTGACTATTTTTATTAGATAGAAACAAACATTTAAATAGGCTTCATCTGCATTTGAAAAATATTTCATTAACAAATTTCTTTCTTTTTAGACTACTTTTTAAAAAACAATTCAAGACTGGCTATCAGGTTTATGAAAGAAAATTAAAAATTTTAACTACAAAATCATGCTTGACAGTAGTGGTGTTGTTGACTTCTCAAAATCCACTCCATTTCAAACCAAAATGTCCATACTAATAAAAATAATCTCATCCTCTAGCTGGCAAATTATTTTTAGGCATGCATATGTCTCATCTCTGGCCAAAGAGACAGGAATTACAGCTACTAGGTTTATTCCAGAAAATACCTGTTTATCAAAAGACACTGGGAAAGACAGACACTTTATGCCTCTGGCCACTAGTGTGTCTATATGTGATGTTTGGAATTGATGCAGCCATACTGGGCCATAAGGGTAACCAGAGCTAAGATGACAGCATAAAAAATAATTCATTAAGGTTGTCAGTGTAGTGTGGCTGGCATGGATTGGTGGTTGAGCATCAACCTGTGAATCAGGAGGTCATGGTCCGATTTCTAGTCAGAGCACATGCCTGGGTTGTGGACTTGATCCCCAGTGTGGGGAGTACAGAAGGCAGCTGACCAATGATTATTTCTCATCATTGATATTTCTATCACTCTCTCCCTCTCCCATCCTCTCTGATATTGGGAAGTTTTGTTAAATTTGATTGAATTTATCCCTCAATGATACAGGAATGAACCTCTACTGATCATCCTAAGAATGGGGGTCATATAAAACATAAGGTTAATGACTAAAATAATGGAGTTAACATTTAAGGTTAAGTGCCAAGAATTATGTAATTTCCTCACATTATGAAGATGGGTCATTAAAGATTCAACAGTTTCAAGCCTGCTTAACCCAAACAACAATGAAAAATACTCTAAACACAATTTCCCAGCTTTCAGATGAATGAGGTTAAATTGGGCAAGACAGCAAAAAACGAGGGATAATAACGAACTCAAATCATCCAGTACATTAACGAAGCTGATGTGCAGCTAATACTGAAAAAGATGTATCACTCCCCTGGGTGAGGAGCAGGAAGAGATTCCTTCCTAAAGGGACAATGAAAGACACACCCAGGCATCTCTCCAGGTTCAGATAAAATCCTACTTTTCAACCCTCAGATCATTTGTCATACTTTCCATGCTTCCTTTTCTTGACCCCCAAGCTGTCTCCTCACCTTCATAGTGTTCTCTCTGTGCCTCCTTTGTGTGTGGTGGTCTGTCTTGGAACCATCGATGAACCGTTAACTCCCTAAGAACAGAACACACGTGCACGGAGTCTCCTCCGGTCTAAGAACTGAGCTAGGTATTTTATTCTCACACATCTACGGTATACTGTGGGTATAAAGGACAAGATGAGGAGACGAGTGTCAAAGTCTTATTCAATTTCTGAGGTCACACAGACATGAAGAATCAAGCTGGGCTTCAGGAATGTCTGACTTCAAAATCATTATCCTTTCGTCCAGGGGGCAAAGCTCAGTGGTTGATCAGGGACCCATGCATCATAAGGACTCCAGTTAGACTCGCAGTCAGGGCATGTGCTTGATCCCCAGTAGGGGGTGTGCAGGAGGCAGCGGATGGATATTCTCTCTCACCCATGTTTATATCTCTCTCTCCCTCTTCCTTCCTCTCTCTCTGAAACCAATAAAAACATATTTTTAAAAAATTACTATACTTTCTGCAAAACTAAACTCTTCCTCAGAGTAAGCCTATTATTTAGATAGGACTTTCACATAGTGGGTGCGTGGTAGTATTGGTTAATTCACTTAATAAAATGTTAATAAATAGATTAGACAATTAATAAAGCATTTCTATAATAAATTTATGTCTTCCCTCCACAAAAGTAGTTCTATGCCCATACATGGACTCAGAGGTGCAGGCTTGGTTGATTGAAGCCTCCTGTGAGCTTCAAGTTATCATTCGACCAGGGAGAAAACATACAGACATTTTCCAACCTTTTTTGAAAACTTTATAGATTGCTTTACATAGTATTTCTGGTTTCAGTAGCCTGGCATTGAAAAACATAATTGTTTTTTATTTAACTGAATCTGAGCGAGAAAAATGGATTAGCCAGAATTTCCCCCTGGTGTTTGTTTTGTTTTTCTTCAACAGAAAGAGGCTAATGACATCTCAATAAGCTGATTGGGGTTTAAAAAGATTTTAAAAGTCACTGTGAATATACACTTATGAACATTGAAATTGCTGTCCCAGCCCAGCCTGTGTGGCTCAATGGTTGAGCATCGACCTATGAACCAGGAGGTCACAGTTCAATTCCCAGTCAAGGCACATGCCCAGGTTGTGGGCCCAATCCCCAGTAAGGGCTTGCAGGAACCAACCAATCAGTGATTGTCTCTCATCATTGATGTTTCTATCTCTCTCTCCTTTCCTCTCTGATAACAATAAAAATAAATAAATTGCTGTCCCAGTCTTTATCTATCCAACCTCTGTCAAAGGAATGTAATGTCTATGTGAGATATGTCAAACAGACACTTTATTTGGTCAATATTCCAGTTATTGCAGAAAGAGAAAGACTGCAAGCAAAATGCCTGTCATACTGAAAGAAATTGGGGGGGGGGAGATTTTATAATGAACCAAGTCCCAGAAAATGCCAGATTTTACATTTTTATTTAGACCTCCAAGTACCTTAAGATTGTCAGATTCAAATATCACAGGCATTTTGATTAAAGTGCCAAATTTCTACAAACATAACAATGCTCTTGTAATTGCCCTTCCCATTTAAAGAGTCCTGGTAATTGTTTAACTCATCCAAAATGAGTTCAGTTCTGCTTGACATGACCAAGAGTTTTCATACATCTGAGACTGAATGTTGCCAGCTGTCTTCACTAATGATGTATCAGCTGGGAGTGCTATTGGCTTCAAGTAACACAAGAATCTGAGTAACAGCATTTTAAACAAGTAGGAGTGTATTCTTCTCACACAGAAGGATGTGGAGGTGGATGATGCCTGGCTTTGCTTCAGCTGTCCAGTGATGTCATCAAGGAGTCAGATCTTGGCAGAGTCCTAAGACAGGGGCTCCTGGGAGAGGGGGGAGCCAGGAGAACAAGTTAGTAAAATGTATGCTGTATTAGATGAAAAAAATGCTGTAACAAATAAACCTTAAGATTTCAGTGATTTGACATAATAGAGGTTATCTTCTCTCTCAAGTAATAAAACTGGGTGGTGGGAAGTTAGGCATACCAGCTTTTCTTTCTAAAGTTCTTTAGAGACCTAGGCTGCCTTCTTCAACAAATGCCTTCTACCGTCAACATGTGGATCTTGTATTCCAGCCTCCAGTCACAGAAGGAATAATGAGAGTAGTCCTCAAGCTCTACTCATAGATATTGATGATTACATTGTGAGTATTGGTGTTACATTGTGAGTATGGGAGGGTACCTAGTTTGAGACGCCCTGGCTCACTGTAATGACATAAGCATAAGACATATTGTTTTCAAACCTTATTTCTATGAGAACTATGTTTAGTTATAATTTATCTATTTCTCTCAAGAAGTTTCAAGTCTCAGAAAAACACACCGATAAATTAGCATTACTTCTGACTATTAATATTCTGGCTGTTTAGATTCCAGAAAAAAATAGGAGTTGGCCATGCCCTGTCATGCCTCTGTGCATTGTGAAGCCTTCTCACATTTCTTATAAATCTATGGTAAACTGATAACTTATTTACAATGGCTCTTAAATAAAAATCTTTTAATTTCAGTGAGTGCTGCCAGTGTCTGCCTCTGTGCTGGGTAGGGACTTTGCATTCTTCCCCTGGAATGTGCCAATTGATCACAGGTATACATCTCCACGTCACTTAGACGCTGAGGCGCAGAGTGCTGAAATAACCTGCCCACCCTCCTCCTAATCCTATAGTTTAAAATGTACCTATTACTTTAACAACTTCCTCTCCCTCATCCCCCATAACACAACCAATTGCGAAGTCCTAGCAAGTTCATCTCTTTAATATTTCTCAAATTTACTTGAAAAAAGCCATTGTGTTTTTTTTCCAATCCTGTAACCATTGCATCAATTCAGTTCCCTACCATTTGCCACCGGAGTGCCTGCTACAGTCTCCTACTCGGTGTTCCTAACCCCAGTATGCCTCCCCTGCGGTACATTATACAGCCACTAGAGTCAACTTTCCAAAATGAAAACAACACTCTACCTCTGCATTGTATAAGGATAAAACATGTCTTTCTTATTCTCATTATTGTTATCATCATGGAGGCTGTCCCTTCCTCCTCTGAGAGAAGTTAAGTGGTTAATAGTTTCTTACTCTGCCTCTAGAAGCCTCAAACATCACAAAACCACTTCGCAACATCCACAAAAATTACAATAGCACAGGAAACCTCAGCAAGGCCTTCCAAAGGAGACATGCAGAGAGAAAGGAAATTAGAATGCAGCAACTATCAGAGAGAGCATTTCCCAGGACTGAAATGGATCAGCTGCAACAAACCAGAGCACACAGGCAACTCCCTGCCCCCCACCCCGCCCCGGCCCCAGCACCCACCACATGGCTCTGTTATTAGGAGCAAGTCATTCCTTTGTAATGATGGTGTGATCATGAGAAGGAACTTCTGGGATTATACTTCGAAAGCAAGCTATGACAACAGAGGTTGCATTTGTGGGCAGAGGTAGCCTGTCTCTGAGTATTGTGAGCCTTTACCCGATTTATAAAGATCTTGGACTATTACATTTCAATGAGAAAAACTGACATTATCGCTCAGAGTTTAAGAACATAAATGATGTAGGCAAATTGTCCATGTGTTTCAAGCTGAATGCTGACACTGATTGTGAGATGGGCCAAGCTACTCGGTTTGATTCTCTGTGATTCAGTTTGTTCATCTGTACAATGTAGATAACAATGGTACCTAATAAGGAAGGCAACTATGAGAGTTGCCTGAGCTGCTTGTGTGCGTGTGTTGCCCAGAACATTGCCTGGCATATATTTTAAACTTTATGTTTCACCTTATACATGCATTTGCTCACCTCAAATTTACCTCGGCCTGCTTCTCTAGGAAAATCCTTTACTTCCAGTGGTTCTCAACCTTCCTAATGCTGCGACCCTTTAATACAGTTCCTCATGTTGTGGTGACCCCCAATTTCATTGTTACAAACTGAACATAATTAAAGCATAGTGATTAATCACAAAAACAATATGTAATTATATATGTGTTTTCCGATGGTCTTAGGCGACCCCTGTGAAAGGGTCATTCGACCCCCAAAGGGGTCACGACCCACAGGTTGAGAACCACTGCTTTATACTTTAGGAAGTAGAGACCTAGAGATGTGGCTATTTATTGAGAAACTCATTTCCAGTCAGAGGATACATTTAAACAATTTAACCGAGGCAATTCTACTCTTGGTTTGGTGTTCTTACCAATAAACCGCATTATCTTAACCAATGTCCATGAGGTTCAGCATTTTCCTTGAGAGTAAGTGGGGAGAAAGGACCATTTTCCTGGAGGACAGGCCAAAGCAGCTCATAAACCAGATGATTTACACAAAAAGAAACAGCAAAGAGGCAGAGATTCGAACTGCAATCCATGACTCCTTTTCCAAAAGTTCTTTCCCTGCCTGCAAAGTAATGAGCTATGACTTTGGGGATATTATACAAAAATTCACATCTTTAGATGCTCAAGATGAGTCATATCTTATAATCAACAAACTAAGTTGCAGCACATTATGATCAAAATCCTAATGATTTTCTCCGTTAAATGCAACTATATATAAAGGCGAAAGATATCTTGCATATGTTTTTCATTATTCTTGGAATGTTGTACTAGTACTTCTAATTCAGCATATCAATATGTAACTGGGGCAAAGTCATTATTTTGGAGAGAAAGGGAAAAAAAATCCCTGTTATCTACTATTAAGTTATTACATCAAGCAGAGCCATCTCCATAGCAAAAGCTATATATCCACAAAAAGATATCAAACATTTGAAAGTATAAACAGAGGAAAATTATACGTAAGTCTGCAAAACTTCAAAGGAAGGAGAGGATTGGGAGAGCAAACATCTCACAAATCTAGCTCAAATTCCTTTCTCTCTTTTTTGTACCTGAAGTGTCTGACACCTTACAGAAAACCTTGGTTTCTAGAAAACTAAAAAATAAAAGTTCCAGACATTTCTCTGTCTTTTTCACTTGTTGTCAGTGAATCCTATAGCTAGGTATAAGGACTTTAAAAGTGCTGGTGCAAAGAATGTAATGTCATCTCAGAGGGAAGGTGGGGTTGGTGGGAAGAGATAAACCAAAGAACTTGTATGCATAGATGCATAACCCATGGACACAGACAATAGAGTGGTAGAGGCCTGGGGTGGGTTGGGGGTGGAGGTAGGTTATAAGGGGACATATGCAATAATTTCAACAATAAAGACTTTTTAATGATTTTTTTGTTAATCCTCACCCGAAGATATTTTCCATTGATTTTTTTAGAGAGAGTCCAAGAGAGAGGGAAAGACGGAGAGAAATATTTATGTGAGCGAAACACATTGATTGGTTGTCTCCTGCAGGAGCCCACACCAGGATCCAAAGGAGAGAAGCCTGCAACCAAGGTACATGCCCTTGATGGAACTGAACCCAGACCCTTTGGTCACAGGCTGATGTTCTATCCACTGAGCCAAATCAGCGAGGGCAACAATAAAGATTTTTTTTAAAAGGAGAATTTAACATCTGGTTAGTTCTGGGGCTCCAAAATGGAAGAAAATCTATTTCCTAAAACTACAGGTTGGCCGAGACTATTTCCACGCAAGTCACCGGTCACTGGGAGATGCCCCTCAGTGTGGTGGTGCACGTGTCTGTCTCCTTCGAAATGCAAACTGCATGTGTAGGGAGACAAGCCAATATCGTTTGCATATCTGATTGCCTGTCCCTATCCATCTTAGGGGTAGCAGAGAAATCATTGCTCAGGACTTCAGAGTTTGCATGGCCTGTGCTCACTTCATACTGGAAAGAATAAAACATAATGAACCTGATATGGACAAGGAATGCAAGGAATAAAATATTTCTCTCCAATTGTCGGCAAGCAATGGAACAAATGAGATTTACGGCAGAATTGGATATGTGATTTATAGTTTTGCTTGTTCTTCATTTAAAAGAGGAAATTAAAACCACACTCGCATATGATTCAATCTTTGATCACTAGAGAATAGCTGCTGTGAATTAATTATTATGAACTCTATTACCCTTGTTCACCCCAGGTGCTGTCTCCAGAACCTTCCAACTCGTGTCCCAGGGGAAATGTGTTTTTTTGTTGTTGTTGTTGTTAAAAATCTGCAGGAAAATTATCTGGCATTTGGAGTTTCACTGAGCAGTCATTTATTACTTAAGGCAGTAATTGAATAATCTCATGTAGAAGACAGAGGTAAAAGAAAGACCCAGATAAAATTCTTAGCAGCTTCTTACTGGCTTAGAGAATGTGGACATTTATTCTCTTTTCATCACCTATAATCCTAGAATCAAATGATTAAATGCATGCATAAATATTCTCAGATCTTAAACTCTGATGGTTCCCATTTAATTCTATAAGTAAATGTAAAGCATATCTATCTATCTATCTATCTATCTATCTATCTATCTATCTATAAACCTAAGCAACTGAACAACCAAATGACCCGTTGACTGACCACTATGATGCACACTGACCACCAGGAGGCAGACGTTCAACACAGGAGCTGTCCCCTGGTGGACAGTGTGCTCCCACAGCCTACCTCCTGTGGCAGGCCAACCTCCTGCGGTCCCTCCCCCCACCAGCCAATTGGGGCCGGCCCACCAACCTCCTGCGGTCCCTCCCCACACCAGCCAATTGGGGCTGGCTGACCAACCTCCTGCAGTCCCTCCCCCTGGTCTGCTGGACCCCATCAGCCCCACTCGGGACTGGGCAAGATGGCCCCGATTGGCCCCGATCACTGTACCTCCTATGGCCGGCCAACCTCTTGCAGTCCCTCCCCCCACCAGCCAATTGGGGCCGGCTGACCAACCTCCTGCAGTCTCTCCCCCTGGCCAGCTGGACCCCATCAGCCCCACTCGGACTGGGCAAGATGGCCCCGATTGGCCCCGATCACTGGCCAGGCCATAGGACCCCACCTGTGCACAAATTCATGCACCGGGCCTCTAGTCTATATATATATATAAAAGCCTAAGCAAC
>NW_005371541.1:2402116-2410882 GCF_000412655.1 Myotis brandtii
TGCGGGCTACCAGACGGGCGCCAGACGCAGAGCTCACAGCTGGTGAGTGCCGCTGCAGAGGTGCGAGCCTCTCCTGATCACGACTGACTGGGCACGAGCCTGTGGCAGGTGCAGTGGGGCTGGGATGAGCGGGAGCTGCAGGCAGGAGCAGCAGGCATTGGACTGCTGGTTTCGGCCCAATCCCTGCAGGCCACGCGGAGTGACCCCACCCATGCATGACAAATTCGTACACCGGGCCTCCAGTTTATTTTATAAAGAAGATATTTTGTTAGTTTAGTCTCCATTTCAAGCAATAAAATATTTTTATATACTAGTACATATTTCAAGACAGTAAAATAAAACAATAAATCATTGGAGGGGAACTCTAAGATATGGCAAATAAAGAATCTGTTTAAAAGATGCTAAAATAATTTTTTCAATATAAATTCAATAAAACACATACTGTCATAATGCAATTAATCATAAGAAAGCAACACTCTTTAAACAGAATATTTCAAAAACTACTGATGGCATTAGATATAAATAATGAAAGAAACCCAGCCAGCGTGGCTTGGTGGTTGAACCAGGAGGTCATGGTTTGATTCCAGGTGCGGCATATGCCCAAGTTATGGGCTGGTTCCCCAGTGTGGGGCATGCAGCAGGCAGCCAATCAATGCTGGTTGAACCAGGAGGTCATGGTTTGATTCCAGGTGGGGCATATGCCCAGGTTATGGGCTGGTTCCCCACTGTGGGGCATGCAGCAGGCAGCCAATCAATGATTCTCTCTCATCATTGATGTTTCCATCTCCCTCTCCCTTCCTCTCTGAAATAAATGAATATAAAAAAATAATGAAAGAAGAAAATATTCTACAGAGAGTCAAGAACATAATCAGATATTATAACTAAGGAATGTCACAATTTAGATGTTTTACACGTTTGAACCTGTGAGCTGAAGGTTGGTGATGATGGAGCCCCCAAGCATGAGCTGGGACATAATGACCCGACACCAGGGGACAGGTTACTTGCACACGGTGGGCTGGCTCTTTAGATGGTTTCCCAGCTGGAACATTCATACTTTCATTTCCCTCAGACTCTTTGTCTAAATGCCTATGTTTATGGGAAGACAAAGAGGAAAAGACCTGTGAAGCACTTAAATAAGAGTAAAGAATTAAGATTATTTAGATGGTAGAACTATAACTCAAAACAGCTTAAACAAAAACAGAAAATAGAGTTGCAAGTTATTTCAGATACAAATGGATCCAAGAACTTAATTAAAATAACTGGAATTCTCTTTATCTCCCATTTTTCCTCTCTTTATCACTCTGCCCTAGCCATCCCTTTCTCCACCTCCCAGCCCTGTTCTCTGTGACAGTGTCTTTCTCTGGCAGACTTTCTCCTCGTGTTAGCAAAGACAGGGCCCTGTAAACTGATGAACAAGATAGATCCAGAGACATAGGAGCATCGGACAGACTCACAACCTCAGAGGGGGGATGGGGTCGGGGTGGGGTGGGGAGAGATTAACCAAAGAATTTATATGCATATATGCATAACCCACAACCCAGGGACATAGACAATAGTGTGGTGAAGGCCTGGGGAGGGGACAGGTGCAGGGTGGAAGGTATCAAAGGGGGGAAAAGGAGACATCTGTATTACTTTTTACAATAGAGATAAATTTTAAAAAAGTAAAAAACTATATAAAAACAAAGACAAGGCCCCGCAGCTCTGCTGCTCACAGCTCTCACTGTTAGAAATCCCTAGGAAAATGTGAATCCCTAGGAAAATGTGAATCCTTAGGAAAATGTGAATCTTTATCCTGGAAGTTTCAGCAGAACCAAAAGAATTGTTTACACGGATCTGCTTGGATTTTCTCCCATTTCTGGATCAATTATTTTTGCCAGGAATGGAATGACCGTTCCAAGTCCTGTGCCCATCTCCACTCAAACCCCAGAGGTTACAAATATAGCACAAGTGGTCCCCACGGAAACTTCCGGATGCCATCTCCAAAGTACATGATAGAAATGCTGGGCAGGAAAAAACAACAGATGTCCACCACCAGCAAATTAAGACATTTTCCCGAAGTATGTTACTTTTATAGCTATTGCCAGTTGAACTGCACAAAGCTTGCCAGAAAAAAAGATGAAATCATTACTTTATTAAGCTATTAATTAATTTATACCTTAAAAAATATAGTTAAGTATTACTGCTAGTTAGTTGTGTTTATGCATGTGAATTTTTTACTTTTTGGGGGGGAAAATATGTTTTTTTCTTTATAAAATAACAATATTTTAATAAAGTTACTTTTTAATGCCAGCTTATCACATTTTAAAATATAATAAGGAATAGCCCAACTGGCCTGGCTCGACCTATGAGCATCAACCTATGAGCCAGGATGTCATGGTTCAATTCCCGGTCAGGGCACATGCCTGGGTTGCAGGCTCAATCCACCATGGGACAGTGCAGGAGGCAGCCAATTAATGATTCTCTCTCATCATTGATGTTTCTATCTCTCTCTCCCTCTTCCTCTCTGAAACCAATAATATATATATATTTAAAAAATATAATAAGGAATGTAAATGAAAAGTAATTGTCCATAGCCCTACTTCCCAAAACATTTTGGTATCCAGTTTTAGGTATTATTTCCTCTGTTCTCTTTTATTCCAAGTTTGTGGTTATATATTTTTAATATTTAATTCTGATTATGTGTTACATATAATTTTATAGCCCATGTCCTTCATTTAACATTACAGTAGGAGCATTCTCCTTGATATTGTAAACTTTTGATGGGAATAATTTAATGGATGAATAAAATTCCATCCACAAATATCCTTACTTCTATATTTTAAAAGTTATATTGCTTTCAATGTTTTATGGTTATAAATAATGCTGCCATTAATATCTTCTTGCCAAAGCTTTGTTTTCTGAATTTCAGATTATTTCCTTAAGAACATTTTCTAGAAATGAGATTCCTGAATAAAGACTTATGGATGTGTTAGGTGAGGATTGCCTTTTCTTTTAAAATGTATCTCAAATATTAACTTTACAAATATTAGAATATTGAACTTAGTATTTATTTAGCAAATAGTTTTGGAACACATGTTAGGTGTTACAGAGCACACTGTAGGGATATCTAGTCCAGCCTTGTGGAGATAGAGAAGGCTTCTAAAGGCTAATGACTTGTAAACTGAAGAATGAGTAGGAGTGAAGAGAAGAATATATATATATATATATATAAAGGCAGTGACCACAACAACCGAAACGACCGGTGGACTGACCAGACGCTCTACGCAGGAGCTGCCCCCTGGTGGTCAGTGTGTGGCCCTCCCACAGCAGTAGCAGCCACTCAGAGGGTGGGTCCACAGCCTGGGCTGACCCCCACAGGCTGCTCCCCACCAGTGCATGAATCACAGCACTAAAAACCGGCAGTTGCTGACCGGGATGAGCGGCGCCCACAGCAGGCTGATCCCCACAAGCCACCGCCCACCAGTGCACGAATCACAGCACTAAAAGCTGGTGGTTACTAAGCACCGTCCTTGTGGTGGGCGAAGGCCACATACTCTCCACAGAATCTCAGATAATCCCAGAACCCGCCTCACAGGGTTGATCTAAGGGTTTCTATTCATAGCTTTCAGAATGGAATGAGATCATCAGCGTTTAAGTAGTTGAGGAAAAACACACACTGCTCCTTTTTCATTCTCTTCCTCCTGCCTTCTTACAAGAAAAAAACAACTGGCTCCCAAGGCCCTGCCCAGAGTGCTGTGCGGAGAGCTCACCGGTCCTCAGCTCCACGTGAGTCTGCCTTCCAATGGCCTTCACACCTAACACCACTGCCTGCGCATCTTACTCAACCCGTATCACTGACTGAGCACCCGCCCAGGCGATGCCCGAGTGCTTGCCCAGCAGCAGGGAGCCAGCCGCCCTGTCCTACAGAGCATGCGTTCTGCCAGGAGAGGATAGGGGTGCGGGGAGGAAACAGCCTCGGACAGATGTGAGGTGCAGCTGTTAGAGGGCACGGGCACCATGAAACATGGGAATGAAGCCACATAGGGGCTCTGCGAGGGAGGGGCAAAGGGAGGCTCACTGAGGGAAACTGGACTGATGGAGGAGAGCGAGGCGGATGCCTGGAGAAGGGCATCAGGCAGAGGGAACAGCCTATGGAGGGGCAGCAGGATGAGCAAGAGGCTGAATGGAAGGGGGTCAAGGCTGGGTCATGGGGCACATCCTTCAGGGATTGAGGGCTCGTGAGAACCTGGCGTTCCCTGAGTGCAGGCGGAGGCACCAGGGCTGTAGGTGAGGACCTGCTGGCTTCAGTGTCAGGAGCAGACTGGGGGGGGAAGAGGAAGCAGGGAGACAGCAGGAGGTGACAACACCCTCCCCGAGGGTGATGCGGAGACAGTGGACACTGTGACAGCCAAGGTGGCGGCTTTGGGATGTACTGGAGGGAAGCCAGAGCATGAGGAACAATGTGGGGGGGGGAGGGGAGGCCCCATGCTCCACTCAGCCCCTGGGAAGGCAGGGTCTCCAGCAGCTGCTGGCAGGGGGCTGTCTCTTTTGAGGGTCTGACTGTAAAACCCAGACCTTAGTTTGAGCTCCACATGAGGGACGTGGAATGGTCATGACCAGCCTCCCACCCTGAGGTCCAGGAGGCAGGTCATTCCCAGCTGGCTGCCCTAATCCCTCCCGCCCCATGCCCCACCCCCTCTTCAGTGATGACAAGTACTTATTGGAAACAAGCAAATGGTTTTATTTTTGGTACAAAAAAAAAAAACAACAAAACAGAATGTACAGTATTATGGAAAGCAAACATTGAAAACTAGGAAAATGAAACCCCCTTTGGACACACAGATCAGCTGTGCCCAGAACCAGGTCACAGGTGACACAAAATGCCTCAGGGTCCAATGCAAAGGGCTTGCCCAAGTGATCCGACTCCAATCCCCAACTCCAGTTTCCAGGACAGAGAGGATCCTGTACCACAGAACAGAACAGTGGAGACCAGCCCCAAGTACTGCGGCCTAAGGCAATGTTTGCAGTATTTCCAGAGAAAGAAATGCTCCTGAGATGCTGGGACAGGGTGATCAGCATCCAGATCACTGCCTCTAACCCAGGGTCTGTGGTGCTCCCGGTTCTGCCCCTCCCTCCCCCTCCCACACCCCTTCCAGGTGAACCACAGATGGCCCTTCCTATCCTCCACCCTCCTCAGCTCTGGTGGCAAGTAGGGAGGGTGGGGGTTCATGCAGGGAATCTGACGGCCTCAAGGAAGTGCTGCTTGAAGAGCCAGAGAAAGTGTCTCATGAGTGCATGTTTAGAACTGGTCCCCCTCCCTCCCTCTGACTCTGTCACTTCAAAATTTGGCTGTCTTGGGCAAGTTGACCTCTGGAATGTTAATTCTCTCTCCTTTAAAATAAAAACAAGAGCCTGGAGGGCATGACTAAGTGGTTGAAAGTAGACCTATGACTCAGAAGGTCAAGGTTTGACTCCCTGTCAGGCCATATGCCCAGGTTGTGGTCTTGATCCCCAGTGTGGGGAGTGCAGGAGGCAGCCGATCCATGATTCTCTCTCATTATTGATGTTTCTCTCTCTCTCACTCTCCCTTCTTCTCTGAAATCAATGGAAGATATCCTATATAATAAAAGCCTAATATGCATATATGGATGAACCCATTCACCCACAGGCCTCATGAGTGTGTGTTTAGAACCGGTCCCCCTCCCTCCCTCTGACTCTGTCACTGCAAAACTTGGCTGTTTTGGGCAAGTCGACCTCTGGAGTGTTAATTCTCTCTCCTTTAAAATAAGAACAAGAGCCTGGCGGGCATGGCTAAGTGGTTGAAAGTAGACCTATGACTCAGAAGGTCAAGGTTTGACTCCCTGTCAGGCCATATGCCCAGGTTGTGGTCTTGGTCCCCAGTGTGGGGCGTGCAGGAGGCAGCCGATCCATGATTCTCTCATTATTGATGTTTCTCTCTCTCTCACTCTCCCTTCCTCTCTGAAATCAATGGGAGATATATTAAATAATAAAAGCCTAATATGCATATTGTCCCCTCGACCAGGAGTTGGACCAGGAGTTCAACCACTTGCTATGACGTGTGCTGACCACCAGGGGACAGTGCAGAACATGGTGGGCATTGGTGATGAGGCACTGGCAGCAGATGGCAGTAGAGGTGCTGCCAGCCTCGATGGGCTTCCAAGACTGCAGAAGCCGGTCTGGCTCACCGTGGGTTTGCAAAGGAGCCGGTCTACCAAGGCCGGCTGGGAGAGAGCGCGCTGCCCACCAGGCTTCCATGCAGCGCCACTAGGCAACCCAGAGGCCATGTTGCACCCCGGTCCAAGGTGTCTAGCTGTGCTTACCACATCTCAGCATAGGGACTCAGGCACTGTGACTCAGGCAGAGGGGGGCAAGTGGGGGCCCAGGAGCCCAGGTGCTGCCTAGGGCCCAGAGGTCAGCTGGGACCTGCCCTTCCATGCCAGACACTCACGCGTCAATCTCCAGCCAGGCCCAGGGACCTTACCCGTGCATGAATTTCGTGCACCGGACCTCTAGACTAATATATATATAAGGCCAGTTGCCAGAACACCAGAACGCCAGAATGACCAAACAACTGGTCACCAGGAGGTGCATTGATGGGTCCCGAGGTGGAGGCGGGAGGGACTCTGGTTCCCATGGCGTGGATTTTGCATGCTGGGCCTCTAGTTAAATATAAAAGGAGACTATATATGGGAAGAATGTATCTCACAGAGAAAATAAAATGAGCAGATACATGGCATAACTGGAAAGATCACATGGATTTTAGTATAAACAGAGACAGGAGACTGGAGGGTAACAGAGGCTGGATTTAAAATAAAAACACACCTCACCTACAGGAAAGGAGAGGGATTGGAAAGGGACTCAACAAAGTGTGATTCCTACGTGGCCTCTGCTCTCTTTCATATTACATAATCCCCCAGATTTTTGTCCTCAGTTTGGTGAACTTCTCTGCCTGACACAAAATTGGAAAAGTGGTATTACTGTATGCCACAAAGGACAAGTTGAAAAAAAAAAGAAGAGTGAGAGTCTTGATCAGGGCAGGCCAGTGTCTGATTTGGGAATGTGATGTAGAAACAGCACTGACCTAGGCCTTTTCTTTCTCCCCTATGGAATGATCCCCAAGAATTTCCCCTAGTAAATGGTTGTTAAAGACTATTTTGCCTGAAACCAACATAGGTTCAGGAGCATATTAATATGCAAATTTCCTAGAAAATAGTTAAAAGTTGGGTGAATACAATAGATTTTGTTGCACCCTTTGCCCGTTTCAAACATGAGATGGCAAAGAGACCTATACTATCCATCTGGGGGGAAAACACATTATTAGCCGATAATTTCTATGGAAAAATTAAGTTCTGTGAGCCCTGCTGATATGTCATTTTCAGCTTCCCATGTGTTTGCCTTGTTCTGGCCTCATCTATCTTGGGATGTATAGTACTCAAGCCTCCCCTCAAAGGCAGTGACACAGGACACAGACGGAGACACATAAATGAACGTGGCCTGTACATCTGTTGTCCCTAACCCACCTGCCAGAAAGCCCAGACCATGTGTTTTTTTTTTTAAATCCTTAGTCAGGAAATTGTAACAGCAAAATAGTGATTGAGAGGATAAGGAATGCGTGGCTTTTTTGGGAGATCTGGGTCCTTCATTCTGTCTTTCTCCACAACTCATTAGAGAACTTAATTGAACCACTTCCCTGTCACACTCTCCCCTGTCTGTGAAATAAGGAAAATTGTGGCTGCCCTTTCCTTTGCCCTTTGATAACTTCACAGGGTGTTCAGGGATGTTATGAAGATTAATAAGACAAATGCTTGTACAGTACTTTAAGTTCCCCACAGGGAGAGAGCAGCAAATTAAAATCCATTGCTCTGAGAGCGGGAGGGGCCAGAAACCAGAGCCTCAGCAACCCTGAGCTCTGGCTCTTTTGTGAATGGTAGAGTGGGGCCTTTCCCTGTGCCCAGCTCTGGCCCATGGAGGATGGGACATCACCCCCATCCCAGCATCCCTTACTAGGTCAACCCCAGAATTTAATCTAATTGACCAGAGCTTGAAGTATTCAATGAACTTTTTTCTTTTTTTAATCCTCACCCGAGGATATTTTTCCATTGATTTTTAGAGGGAGTGAAAGAGACAGGGAAACAGAAATATCTATGTGAGAAACACATTGATTGGTTGCCTCCTGCACACACCCTGACAAGCACCTGGGCCGGAGAGGAGCCTGCAACCAAGGTATGTGCCCTTTGGCTGAGATCGAATGCGGGACCCTTTGGTCTGTAGGCCGAGGTCTATCCACTGAGCCAAACCATCTAGGGCCAATGAACATTTTTTAACTGGGGAAGGGTATACATGAGGTAGACTGAGTAATACTCCCCCAAATATGTCTTACGATGATAATTAGCCCAGGTGTGCCTAGGGCCCAGAGGTCAGCTGGGACCTGCCCTTCCATGCCAGACACTCACGCGTCAATCTCCAGCCAGGCCCAGGGACCTTACCTGTGCATGAATTTCATGCACCGGACCTCTAGACTAATATATATAAGGCCAGTTGCTGGAACACCAGAACGCCAGAATGACCAAACAACTGGTCGCCAGGAGGTGTATTGATGGGTCCCGCGGTGGAGGTGGGAGGGACTCTGGGTCCCATGGCGGCGGTGGGAGGTACTCTGGTTCCCATGGCGTGGATTTCACATGCTGGGCCTCTAGTTAAATAAAAAAGGAGACTGTATATGGGAAGACTGTATCTCACAGAGAAAATAAAATGAGCAGATACATG
>NW_005371542.1:0-1533 GCF_000412655.1 Myotis brandtii
ATATCATGTCATCTGTGAATAAGGAGTTTTACTTCTTTTCCATTTGGGTGTTTCTTATTTCTTCTTGTCTGATTGCTATGGCTAGCACTTCCAGTACTATATTGAAAAGGAGTGGAGAAAGTGGACACCCCTGTCTTGTTCCTGATCTTAGGGAACATGGATTTAGTTTTTGGCCATTGAGTATGTTGTTGACTGTAGTTTTGTCATATAGGCTTTTATTATGTTAAGGTATCATCCCTCTATTCCCACTTTGCTGCGAGTTTTTATCAAGAAAGGGTGTTGGGTTTTGTCAAATGCTTTTCCTGCATCAATTGGTATGATTATATGGGTTTTGACTTTCAATTTCTTTATGTGATGTATCACATTTATTGATTTGCAGATATTGTACTATCATTGCACCCCAGAATAAATCCCACTTGGTTGTGGTGTATGATCTTTCTAATGTAATGCTGGATCAGATTTGCTAGAATGTTGTTGAGGATTTGAGCATCTATGTTCATCAAGGATATTGTCCTGTATTTCTTTTTTGTGGTGTCTTCATCTGGTTTTGGGATAAGGGTAATGCTGGCTTCATAGAGGGAGCTTGGAAGTGTGCTTTCCTCTTGAATTTTTTGGAATAGTCTGAGGAGGATAGGTTTTAGTTCTTCTTTGAATGCTTGGTAGAACTCCCCTGTAAAGCCATTCGGACCAGGGTTTTTTTTGTTTGTTTGTTTTTTGTTTTTGTTTTTGTTTTTGGTTTTGGTTTTTTTTGTTTCTTTTACTGGAAGATTTTTGAATACTGCTTCAATATCTTCAGTAGTTATCGGCCTATTCATTCTTTCCAATTGAGTTTTTGGAGCTTGTATTTTTCTAAGAATATGTCCATTTCATCTAGGTTGTCCAGTTTGTTGGAATAGAGTTCTTCAAAGTATTTTTTCATAATCTTTTTTATTTCTGTGGGATTGGTTGTTACTTCACCTCTTTCATTTCTGATTTTGTTTATTTGGGTCCTCTCCCTTTGCTTCTTGGTGAGCCTGGCTAGAGGTTCATTAATCTTCTTTATCCTTTCAAGGAACCAGCTCAGGTTTTGTTGATTTTTTTGTTGTTGTTGGTCTCTATGTCATTTCCACTCTGATCTGGAATTTTCTTGTTGTTCTCTTTAAGAATTCTTTGAGTTATAGGGTTAGATAATTTATTACCTACTTTTTTTTTTTTTTTTCCTGTAGATCTATGAACTTCCCTCTGAGGACTGCTTTCACTGTGTCCCATAGACTTTGGATTGTTGTGTTTTTATCGCCATATTTTACCAGGATACTTTTTATTTCTTCTTTTATCTCTTTGGTAAAGAAATAATTATTTAGTAACATGCTATTTAGCCTCCAAGTGTTTGATTTTTTTTCATTGTCTTTATTGTAATTGATTTCTAATTTCAGCTATTGTGATCTGAGAAGATGCTTGCTATGATTTCTATCTTGTTGAATTTTAAGATACTTTGCCTTTGTCCCAATATGTGGTCAATCTTTGAAAATGTCCTGTGTGCACTTGAGAAGAATG
>NW_005371543.1:0-770 GCF_000412655.1 Myotis brandtii
GGCACAGGGGCGGGTCTTGGCCCATCCTCCACACCCCACCCAGCCCCTCAGGCCATGGCCCCCAGTTCCCTATCTGCTGGCAGCCCTCCTGCCACAAACATTTCCATGCGCTGCCCAGATTGCCCCTCAGGAGCAGGGGAGGTAGAGAAGCCCTCAGGGGTGATTGGAGATTGCAGCCACCACTCGCACCCACTGATGGTGCCCAGTGATTGGGACTGGCGCCAGGCGCCTGCAACAGCTGTGAGCGGCAGCTTCGGTGCCGGCAGCGGGTGCGAGTGGGGCTGACACTGTCAGCGGGTACAAGTGGCAGCTGTTGCCCTGATCACCCTTCAGGAGCAGGGGAGGTGGAGAAGCCCTGAGGGGCAATCGGGGCAGCAGCCACCTCTCACACCTGCTGACAGAGCCAAGCAATCAGGGCCAGTGCTAGGCGCTGGCAGTAGGTGCGAGCAGGGCCGGCGCCAGCAGTAGGTGTGGGTGCTGGCAGCAGGTGCAGGTGCCCAGCGGGTCTGTGGTACGCGGGAGCAAAGAATTTTCAGTAACCACCAGAGGCTCGCCCTGATGACAGTGACTGGTGCCCAGCCTTGGTCTGGCACGCCCACTCACCTGCTCTGCCATCCTGCCGCGACTGGCGCCCACCATGTTCCACACTCTGCCACCTGCTGCTGATGCCCGCCATGTTCTGTAGGCACACCCCCTAGTGGTCAGCACACATCATAGTGACTGGTCATTAGGGTGTTCGGTTGTTCCACCATTCAGTCTATTTGCATATT
>NW_005371544.1:0-840 GCF_000412655.1 Myotis brandtii
TCTCTCTCTCTCTCTCTCATATCAATAAATTTTAGAAATAAAAAAAAACATTGTCACATCAGAGCCTTAACCCTTAGTATAGTTTTAATATAGACTCTTAAACACCAAATAAAGGCTAAAATATATTGCTTACTACATGACCAGCAGGGCATTAATATATATTGTTGGCTTTAATTTTTTTCTATCCCCATTTTACACATGAGGGACAGAGACTTAAAGAAATTATATGATAGGCCAAGCTCACAGAGCTCATAAATGACAGAGCTGGACTATACTCTTCCTCACTAGGCAAGGGCGCTAGGGACCAGTTCCCATCCTCAGGAAACTGGCGGCCTGGTACAGGATAAAACACCTGCACAGGAATAGAAGAACATTTGACAGCTAATATTTATTGCCATGTGTCCTCAGGTGTGCTTTAATGCATTATCTTATTAGTCTTTTTAATAACCCTATAATGATCCTGCTATTATTAGCATAGCCTCCCACTTACAGATAAGGGACAAGAGGCAGAGAGAGGTTGCTAGGAAGTAGCAGGGCTGAGGTTCAGAGGCAGGCAGACTGCCCTGGGGCCTGGGTTCTTACCCACTAGTCCAAGCCCAGGAACTTCAAGAGAGGGAGGTATTGCTGGCAGCTGAGGTCAGGGAGCATTGGAGCTGAGCTGATGGAGGGGAGGAATCCCCACAGGTGGAGATGGGGAGGGTGTTCTGTGCCTGGAATGGCAGGAGCAGAACAGCAGCAGGAACACCCCCAAAGGTGTGCTGACCATTGGGAGGGAGATGGAGCCTGGGGCACACGGAGAGGTGGTCAGTCCGCAGTGCTTTCTGCTTTTAAACTTCAGAG
>NW_005371545.1:0-823 GCF_000412655.1 Myotis brandtii
TGAACAGAACCTAAGTGACCTTGAGCAAATCCCTTAATTTACCTGAGTCTCACTTTCCTTGTCTGTATGGAAGGTAATCATGTTAAACTTCTAGTGTCATAGTCAGGATGAAAGTAGAAAATGTGTTTGGAAGTAACTGCCTAGAATAAGTCCTGAGGAAAGGGACGAGATGAGTGCCACTAGTCCCAAATGCCATTTATGGGAGGAGGGAGGCATGATCTTCATTTGACTTTGGGGAAATTATTTAACAGCTCTAAACCAACTTTACTCAACTTTTCAAAGTTGCTTTGGCTATTACAGATCTTTTGAATTTCCACATGAATGTTAGAATCGGCTTGTTATTTCTATAAAAAAAAATCTGCTTGGATTTTGATTGGGATTACATTGAATCTATATATTAATTTAAGGAGAACTGATATCTTAACCACACGAAGTCTTCTAAGCCATGAGCACAGTGTATCATTCCATTTAGTTAGGTCTTCTTGATTTTCTCTCAGTAAGGCTGGCTTTGTACTTTTCAGTGTATGTGCCTTGCATATCTTTTGTCAGATTTATTTCTAAGTATTTAATATTATTTGGCTGTTGCATTGTTTTTACCTTTCAATTCTAATAATTTATTACTATTATATCAAAATACAATTGGGTTTTATATATTGACCTTGTATTCTGCAACCTTGCTAAAACCTTATTAGTTGTAATAGGAAGGGTTTGTTTTTTTGTATATCCCAATGAATTTTCTACACAGGTGATTATAAAGATAGGTTTAATATTTTTCAACATGGATTCCTTTTCTTTTTCTGCTTTAATGTGCTTACAAGAACCG
>NW_005371546.1:0-291 GCF_000412655.1 Myotis brandtii
GTTTATTTCTAATATTATGCCCTTGTGGTCTGAGAAATTGCTTGGTATGATTTCAATTTTCTTGAAATTGTGGAGACTTTGTTTGTGACCCAATATGTGGTCTATTTTTGAAGATGTCCCATGAGCACTAGAGAAGACCATATATTTTGTGGCTTTGGGGTGTTCTGAAGATGTCAATTAAGTCCATCTGATCTAGTGAGTCATTTAGGATTGCTGTTTCTTTGCCGAATTTTTGTCTAGAGGATTTTCCAGTGATGTATTAAAGTCCCCTACTATGATTGTATTGTTGTC
>NW_005371546.1:367-757 GCF_000412655.1 Myotis brandtii
ATCAGGGTTATATTCTCTTGTTGTATTGATCCCTTTAGTATTATGAAGTGGCCTTCCTTATCTCTTGTTCTGGCCTTAACTGTGAGGTCTATTTTGTCCGATATAAGTATTGCTACCCCAGCTTTATTTTTCATTTTCATTTGCCTGAAAGATATTTTTCCATCCCTTCGCTTTCAGTTTGTGTAAGTCCCTTCTTCTGAGGTGGGTCTCTCGTAGTCATGTTTTTTTTTATCCATTCAGCCACTTGATGTCTTTTGATTGCAGCATTTAGTCCATTTACATTTAAAGTTATTATTGAAAGATATTTGTTTGTAACCATTTCTATTATTTGTGCCTGTTTTCTTTCTGAGCTATTTATTTCTTCTTTTTTCACCAGTCCCTTTAGCATTT
>NW_005371547.1:0-503 GCF_000412655.1 Myotis brandtii
GCAAGCAGAAACAGAAATCTGTTTCACAAGCACTCTTTGAAACAGAGAATCTGTTTCACCACCCCCATTACTCCTTCTGCTGAGTCCCAGATGGTCCTCTCTCCCTGGGCCCTGCACCCACTGCCATCAGCACTTGGAGAAGAGGCTCTGGTCTCTGGAGACCCTCTAAGGTGTTCAGTCTCCCTCCCTGCCACCCAGGGAGCACAGGACCTGTGCCCAGACCCACACCTCGGCTCCAAGTTTCCACCTCCACCCTAATGTCTTCTCTCAGGGGAAAGTCCCTCTCCACGTCTAGCCTTAATCCTTCCTGCTGCATACCCAAATCCCCTTTCCTGCTTTTCTTTAGGAGACAACCCCCTTTCTCATGAAAAGAAATGAGATCTTTCGCGTTTGCTGCCTCCTCTCTTGCCCAGGGCCCCTCCACCTTCCCAGCCCTAAACCCTGCCCTGCTTGGAGAAGTTCTCCATAGCTGCTCGCCACACCCCTCCCTGCCCAGAACTCCG
>NW_005371548.1:0-1392 GCF_000412655.1 Myotis brandtii
TGTGGCCCGTGGGCTGTAGTTTGAGGACCCCTGGTCTAGTCCGCCTCACCTTCTTCCTCCCCTGAATCATCCATATCAGCCGACCCAGAGGGCACAGCTGACTCCTCCCTGGACGCCAACACCACCATCAAGCGTGGCCCTGATGGGCCCGTTGATCCAGCCATCCCCCCCCCACCCCCCGCTTTGTTTTGAAGCTTTTATAAATACAGATGTAACAGGAGAATAAAGAGAGAACCTGGCTGGAGAACCTGGCTAGAGAACCTGGCTATGCCGATCAACTGAACACTGTCTCCATGTCCTTCCTTCTTCGCTGACTCCATCCACACCTTTGGGAACCCCTGGACCGCTGCGGCTGGACCCCGGCATACATTATGGCGCCAACCCTGTCACATACACCTGTATTTGTATGGGGTGTATGTGATGGGGTTGGAGCAATGATGTCATCACACCGGGTACTCATATGTGGGCATATCTGCATGTGGGTGGACCCTCCTGGAGTCGGATAGAGGAGCAGTGTCTCAGTTCCTAAGACCATCGGAAATATGTGTTTTCCGATGGTATTAGGCGACCCTTGTGAAAGGGTCGTTCGACCCCCAAAGGGGTCGCGTCCCACAGGTTGAGAACCGCTGCTCTAGTAGCTAATATGGGAAGGCAGCTAGATGATGTCTCTGAAAACAAAGAACATACTTTGGTTTGATGGGCATATGAGTGAACTCTGAATACAATGCTTAACTGAGTTCTATTTGGCAGTAAAGTGATAATAAAATATTTTAATTCAGGAGTCTGTAAAAATGCTCTCACATCCTTCTCCTGAAGCTGGAAGAGTACCCAGGTTAATGAGTCCAAATCTTATACCATTGGTAATAATCAGCAACAAGCTACCATACATTGATTCTCTATAATTGCAGATACTTGATTATAATATACACTAGAGGCCCAGTGCATGAAATTCATGCACAGGTAGGGTCCCTAGGCCTGGCCAGTGATCAGGGTGGATTGGGGCCTTCCTTCATTCCACATCACCCCCTGGTGGTCAGCACATGTCATAGCAAGTGAGCGAACTCCTGGTCTCCATCAAACTCCCAAGGAGGCAATTTGCATATTAGGCTTTTATATATATACTAGAGGCCCAGTGCACGATATTCATGCACTGGAGGCAGGGGGTCCCTCAGCCCAGCCTGCTCCCTCTCGCAGTCCAGGATCCCTTGGGGGATGTCCGCCTGACTTAGCGCTGCCGTGGAGGTGGGAGAGGCTCCCTCCACCACCACTGTGCTCGCCAGCTGTGAGCCCGGCTTCTGGCTGAGCGGCGCTCCCCCTGTGGGAGCGCACTGACCACCAGTGGGCAGCTCCTGCATTGAGCATCTGCCCCCTGGTGGTCAGTGCATGTCATAG
>NW_005371548.1:2591-6294 GCF_000412655.1 Myotis brandtii
TCTTTTATTCTGGGATTTATTTACCTTCTATGGCTGTCACTGGAGCTGAGAGCCGGCTTTAGCTCTGAGGCCGGCTCCAGCTTGAGGCCTCAGTTGCTGAAAGCAGGAATCTAGGGTTTGTTTGGGTTCTATAATTGCAACATTGTTTTGGTCCTGCTCGCTCCAGCTCTGATGGCTGAAAGCAAGTATCTGGGGTTTTTTTAGCTTCTATAATTGCAACATTGTTTCTTAGAGAGCAGCTCAGAGGCCGGCAAGGCAGGGGGGAACCTTGGCTTCCTCCATCACTGGAGCAAGCAAGCCTTCTGTTCGCTTCGGCTACCTGGCTGCAGGCTGCCATCTTGGTTGGCAGTTATTTTGCATATCCTGCTGATAAGCCAATGGGAAGCATTTGGGGGTATGCTCAATTTGCATGTTTCTCTTTTATTAGATAGGATAGATATCATTTTTCTCCTGTTATAATCTTGAATGTTTGAGAGGCAGGGCAGGGAAAATTCAGATAGGTCAGGTCATAAAGAGGTGAAGGGATTTACCTAATGTTGCCACAGAGTTACTAGATTAGGTCTGTTGTTGGTCAGAATGGTCTTCTGACTTTAGTGGACTCACCAGAAGTCAAAATACTGGCATTGTCCCTATGAATGCTTTGCCCTTCAAGGGACAAACGAAAACAAAATCTCTTATGTTAACATCCAGAAAGCAAATTTAAAAGACAGGAAAGCACAGGGAACATAAGAAACACATGTATAATGTTATTTGTTTTTACTCCCTCCACTCCTTTAGAATTTCCTGTACCCTTGGGAAGGGAACTTTAACTTGAATTAGAAAACTAGTTCTCTTCAGAGAAGACATGGGGCAAAAAGGACAACTGGGATTCTAAATTGGATTGTCACCCTCCCAGGAGTGAGATAAGCCCCAAAATCTACTACTCTGTCCTGCCAGAAAGGGCAACATAGAAATATTCTTTTATGCCCAGATAATGATTAGATATCAATAAATATTGTCCAATTTAGTTGCATCAAACTGAGTAAGGTTTTCTGGGTCTTACTCAGCTATATCCAGGGGTAACCCTTCTATAAAAGGTGACTACAAAGTTCCACAAACCCATTGATTAAAATCCCAGCTTGGCAAAATGGGACAAGTAGATAGACACAAAGCAGAGGGAGGATCTAAACATACAATTTATTCAGATAATCCACTAAGCTACTACCCTATATGGAGGAAATCTTATATAGAAATGCAACACAGTTCAGGCAAAAGTGTTGTTTCCTTTAAATAAGTATTTCCTGAATGAATGAATTAAAAAAAGAGGTACACATTTACGAGTCATCATCAGGAAATAAATAAAGAATACACTCTCTAAATCCTTTTCTATCCATACAAATTTTTCAGTAGTACATACATTGATATTGTCGCCACCTTCTGGTCAGATTTACTACTACATCTCTCAATATCTCTGGGAGATGAATGTGTAAAAATTTGTAGAGGGAGGCGCCTCTGGTCTGATCCACCAAACAGGGTTTGTTGGAAGCTTGAATGACACAGGTAGGCTTTCCTGCAGAATCAGATGCTTTCGAGTTCTCTGAGCTCTTGACAGGAAGTTCCACCCCTGTCTCAGATGAAGAGAAAGCTGCCAGTGTGTCTCTGAGGGAGCGTGTATCTGTGGTGTGTGTGTGTGTGTGTGTGTGTGTGTGTGTGTGTGTGTGTGGTAAGCATGCATGTGTATATTTTGTATTTGGGATCGTATCTTTTAGATATATTTGTTTTGTAAAATGTACTTAGTCATTCACATAGGTGTATTTTTTCAACAATAAATGGGATCATGTTGTACATACAGTGTGTAATTTGGTTTTTATGCTTAATAGTAAATACTATTCCAAGTGAATATTTCCTTAATATTAGTTGTGTGGATTAGATCATAACAAAAATTTTCCTGTGCTTTGAAAGTTGTATCTCAATTACTTTGGTGAATTATAAAATTGATACATATTTGTGCATTAATGACATCAAAATACAGAGAAATGTATAAATGAAAATTAAGCTATTTTGTTTACCCTCCTAAGATAAACATTTTTAAAAGAGTGTTAATATAGTCTACAAATGTTGTTATCCCCACATACTGTACTAACATATGTAAGTACTATTGTGTAAATACATGCACAAAGTACATATATACGCACAATATAAATATACAGCTAGGCATATCTACTCTTCAGCCCAAACAATCAAACAAAAAATAGGACAATATGTATATCTACATCTTACCTTTTTTTCACTTGTGAAATATTAGGAATTTTATTTTTATTTCTTTCATTATTGTGTTTGGGTTATCTTTTTATAAATTTGTTGCACTTATCTTGTTTTTTTATGAAAATTGCAATTTTTTACCTATCTCTTACTAGTAAAAAAGAATTGTTTATATTGACGATGACCATATAATTTATTATTTTCTGAGAGTGAAAGGCACTTTTAACAGTAAAAGGTACACTGTTAAACAATTGATGGAAATTGGGAGCATATTAAGCATTATGGTGACCTGATATATCACAAATATTAACTCAATGTCTGTCATATATGTGAACAATTTTATTCCTGTGTTGTACTGTTTTATTTTTTGCAATATGTTTTTAAATTGTATTGATTTTTATTATTAAAAACAATATGGCTAATTATAAATGTTTGAAGAATATACTAGGCTAGAATAATTGCCAGTCTACTGGGAGATTAGACAGAGAGAGCATTCAATGCCCATGAGATCACAGGATGCAATGGGAATAGCCTGGGTTTTATAACAATTACAGGCTTAGAGTTCCTAGTCTGTACTTATACAATACTAGTGGCCCAGTACACAAAATTCATGCACATTAAAAGGGAATTAGTTAGGGGAAATATTTTAATATTGCTATTTGCCCTTTCTCTATATTAGAAGTGTCAGAGATGAAAGAAAATTACTAAAACATATGAAAATCTCCCTCCTGTCAGAGTCTGGGGTGCGCCACAGGACCCAGAGTCAAATACCCACCCACCCATGCGCGCCTTGAAATCAAGCAAGACCCAGACCCGGCCGGCCCCACCCCTGTCAAGCCCCGAAGGGTGGGGGGCACAGCCTCAGGTCCCCGGTCAAGCCCTGCCAGGTGGGGGGTGCAGCCTCAGGTAGCCTGGCACAGCCTCAGGTCCCATGGCCCTGGTGCAAGGGTGCGACCATTTGTGTATTAGCTCTTTATTATATAGGACTAGGGGCCGGGTGCACGAAATTCGTGCACTGGGGGGAGGGGGCCCCTCAGCCTGGCCTGCACCCTCTCCAATCTGGGACTCCTTGGGGGATGTCAGACTGCCCGTTTAGGCCCGATCCTTTACCAGCAGTTGGACATCCCTCTCACAACTCAGGACCGCTGGCCACTCACCTGCCTGCGTGCCTGCCTGATTGCCCCTAACCACTCTGTTTGCCAGCCTGATCACCCCCAACTGTTGGCCTGATCACCCCCAACTGCCTCCCCTGCCAGCCTGTTTGCCCCCAACTACCCCCTGCCACTGGCCTGATTGCTCCCAACTGCCCCCCCCCTCACCAGCCTGATTGGGGTTGGGGGGCCGATTGGGGGTGGGGCTGGCCATGGGGAGGGGCTGTGGTTGGTGGGCTGGGCAACCACCCCCCCAAATGGGTTGGGGGGTGGCGATCAGGGCCAGTGGCCTGGGGGAAGAGCCATGGGTG
>NW_005371548.1:15005-25624 GCF_000412655.1 Myotis brandtii
AGCGGGTGCCCGATTGCCAGGGTCCCACCCGCAAGCCCCCCGTTACCCCGGGAGGCCCGGATGAGGGCGGAGTGGGTGCCTGATTGCCAGGGTCCCACCCGCAAGCCCCCCGTTACCCTGGGAGGCCTGGATGAGGGCAGAGTTGGTGCCGGATTGCCAGGATCCCACCCGCCAGCCCCCGGTCCCCGCGGGAGGCCCGGATGAGGGAAGAGTGGCTGCCAAACACCGTGGTCCCACCCGCCAGCCCTCGGTCCTCCGCGGGAGGCCCGGATGAGGGCGGAGCAGGTGCCGAAAACCACGGTCCCAACTGCCAGCCCCGGGTTCCCTGCGGGAGGCCCAGATGAGGGCGGAGCGGGTGCGGAACACCGTGGTCCCACCTGCCAGTCCCGGGTTCCCCGCGGGAGGCCCGGATGAGGGCGGAGCAGGTGGGGAACACCTCAGTCCCACCTGCCAGCCCCCAGTCCCATGCGGGAGGCCCGGATGAGGGCTTAGCGGGTGCCTAACACCGTTGTCATACCCGCCAGCCCCCAGTCCCCTGCGGGAGGCCCGGATGAGGGTGGAGCGGGTTCCGAACACCGGGGTCCCACCCGCCAGCCCCGGGTTCCTCGCAGGAGGCCCGGATGGAGCGGGTGCCAAACACTGTGGACCCACCCGCCAGCCCCCAGTGCCCTGCGGGAGGCCCGGATGAGGGTGGAGCGGGTGCCAAACACTGTGGACCCACCCGCCAGCCCCCAGTGCCCTGCGGGAGGCCCGGATGAGGGTGGAGCGGGTGCCAAACACTGTGGACCCACCCGCCAGCCCCCAGTGCCCTGCGGGAGGCCCGGATGAGGGTGGAGCGGGTGCCAAACACTGTGGACCCACCCGCCAGCCCCCAGTGCCCTGCGGGAGGCCCGGATGAGGGTGGAGCGGGTGCCAAACACTGTGGACCCACCCGCCAGCCCCCAGTGCCCTGCGGGAGGCCCGGATGAGGGTGGAGCGGGTGCCAAACACTGTGGACCCACCCGCCAGCCCCCAGTGCCCTGCGGGAGGCCCGGATGAGGGTGGAGCGGGTGCCAAACACTGTGGACCCACCCGCCAGCCCCCAGTGCCCTGCGGGAGGCCCGGATGAGGGTGGAGCGGGTGCCAAACACTGTGGACCCACCCGCCAGCCCCCAGTGCCCTGCGGGAGGCCCGGATGAGGGTGGAGCGGGTGCCAAACACTGTGGACCCACCCGCCAGCCCCCAGTGCCCTGCGGGAGGCCCGGATGAGGGTGGAGCGGGTGCCAAACACTGTGGACCCACCCGCCAGCCCCCAGTGCCCTGCGGGAGGCCCGGATGAGGGTGGAGCGGGTGCCAAACACTGTGGACCCACCCGCCAGCCCCCAGTGCCCTGCGGGAGGCCCGGATGAGGGTGGAGCGGGTGCCAAACACTGTGGACCCACCCGCCAGCCCCCAGTGCCCTGCGGGAGGCCCGGATGAGGGTGGAGCGGGTGCCAAACACTGTGGACCCACCCGCCAGCCCCCAGTGCCCTGCGGGAGGCCCGGATGAGGGTGGAGCGGGTGCCAAACACTGTGGACCCACCCGCCAGCCCCCAGTGCCCTGCGGGAGGCCCGGATGAGGGTGGAGCGGGTGCCAAACACTGTGGACCCACCCGCCAGCCCCCAGTGCCCTGCGGGAGGCCCGGATGAGGGTGGAGCGGGTGCCAAACACTGTGGACCCACCCGCCAGCCCCCAGTGCCCTGCGGGAGGCCCGGATGAGGGTGGAGCGGGTGCCAAACACTGTGGACCCACCCGCCAGCCCCCAGTGCCCTGCGGGAGGCCCGGATGAGGGTGGAGCGGGTGCCAAACACTGTGGACCCACCCGCCAGCCCCCAGTGCCCTGCGGGAGGCCCGGATGAGGGTGGAGCGGGTGCCAAACACTGTGGACCCACCCGCCAGCCCCCAGTGCCCTGCGGGAGGCCCGGATGAGGGTGGAGCGGGTGCCAAACACTGTGGACCCACCCGCCAGCCCCCAGTGCCCTGCGGGAGGCCCGGATGAGGGTGGAGCGGGTGCCAAACACTGTGGACCCACCCGCCAGCCCCCAGTGCCCTGCGGGAGGCCCGGATGAGGGTGGAGCGGGTGCCAAACACTGTGGACCCACCCGCCAGCCCCCAGTGCCCTGCGGGAGGCCCGGATGAGGGTGGAGCGGGTGCCAAACACTGTGGACCCACCCGCCAGCCCCCAGTGCCCTGCGGGAGGCCCGGATGAGGGTGGAGCGGGTGCCAAACACTGTGGACCCACCCGCCAGCCCCCAGTGCCCTGCGGGAGGCCCGGATGAGGGTGGAGCGGGTGCCAAACACTGTGGACCCACCCGCCAGCCCCCAGTGCCCTGCGGGAGGCCCGGATGAGGGTGGAGCGGGTGCCAAACACTGTGGACCCACCCGCCAGCCCCCAGTGCCCTGCGGGAGGCCCGGATGAGGGTGGAGCGGGTGCCAAACACTGTGGACCCACCCGCCAGCCCCCAGTCCCCTGCGGGAGGCCCGGATGAGGGTGGAGCGGGTGCTGAACACCGGTCCCACCCGCCAGCCCCCAGTCCCCTGCGGGAGGCCCGGATGAGGGTGGAGCGGGTGCTGAACACCGGTCCCACCCGCCAGCCCCCAGTCCCCTGCGGGAGGCCCGGATGAGGGTGGAGCGGGTGCTGAACACCGGTCCCACCCGCCAGCCCCCAGTCCCCTGCGGGAGGCCCGGATGAGGGTGGAGCGGGTGCTGAACACCACGGTCCCACCTGCCAGCCCAGGGTTCCCTGGGGGAGGCCCGGATGAGGGGGAGCGGTGCTGGCAGTTGGCACTGTCCCGCCCTGCCTGCAGTATGCAAATTAGCCGCCATCTTGGCTGGTGGTTAATTTGCATATCTCGCTAGTTAGCCAATGGGAAGGGTAGCGGTCGTATGCCAATTACCATGTTTCTCTTTTATTAGTGTAGATTGCTCACCTGAATCTATTGGCTTGAGCTGGAGGTGAGGAAGAAGGTAGTAATCTCTATCTTGAATGTTTGTTTTCAGAATGAAAGTACATGTGATATGAAATTACTATGTTATAGCATGAGTTTGTTTACTATTCATTTCTATATCCCAGATCACCTTCCTGGCATTTAAAAACCTGAGCTTCTTCCCAAGCTCCACTACTCCCTTCAGGTATCAGCCAACAGATGTGGCTGGACACCCAGTTCTTTTGGTACAAGGGTGGGATTTTATCTCCTCTGTTGTCATTGCCACCCCAAGGGGTTATTGAAGGAGTCCCCATGGGGCCACGATAGGAAGAGTATAATCTGATCACTTCTCCAGGCCTGGAAGTGTCCTTTAGGGAGGATGGGGAATGGAACCCCATTCTTACCATAAGTATTACTCCGGAAAATGTATTTACTCTCTGTAAACCTAAATAATTCGCCTGCTATAAAATGTGAAAAAATTGATACCTTTCCCCACGGTTGTTGTGTGGGGGAAATGAGAAACCTTAAGAAATGTTTGGCATATCCTATGTGACCTCAACAAATGTTTGTCCTGTTCACCATGACTCCTCTCTACCATAAAAGAGACAGACATAAAACAAGAACTGTCAGAGCATTTGAAAATGTATCAACAAGAAATGAAATGTTTAAATATTTACATAAGATATGAAGTTAAGTACCGTTTCTATGTTGTGGGAAGAGTTATCTGAGAAAGTTGAGGAAAGGAAAGACAGTCATTGCACTATTTCCTTTTACCTGTATTTCATGTGATTCTGCCCGTTACTTCACTTTTTATTTGAACATCCAAAGAAACAGTTTTCCACTAGAGCCTGGAAAGAAGAGACAATAGATGGGAACCCAGCATAATAACAGACCACAAGACCTTAGAAGAAGTCATTTTCCCTGTGCTGGCCTCACTTCTACTATGGAGTCACACAAAACATAACTATGGTTAGGGGTTTTGGCCTTAAGTGCTACTATTTCATGATTGCATGACCTTTGGCAAATTACTTAGCTTCTCTGAGTCCCATTTTAAAAAATCTTTCAAATGGCTATTATAATGGCAACAACCTCATTAGATTGTACTGAAAAATCAAATGAGAAAATTCAAATAAAGCATTTAATAACATGTCTGGCACTAAGTGCTCAATAGATGTCTTCTTATTCCTTTATTATTAGCCTTCTCAAACCAATCAGAAGGATAAAGAGCTTGCAGAGGAGGGATGTAGAGTATCACCTTAGATGTCAGGGTTCTATGAAGATGTAGTATGAAAACAGTTCCATGCTGGTACAAGAACATACACATCTATTAATGGGACAGAATAGGAAAATAAGAAGCAGAACCAAATGCACAGAGCATTGAATATTTGATAAATGTGGCATTTTTGATTGCTTGATAATTCATAAATAATAAAAATTGGTGCTAGACCATTGGTAAACTGTTCACTAAAAAGAAAGGGAGATCTTATCCTTATGCCATATGATATAATGTGAAGGTTAAAAAATTAGTATACAACATCATATCCATCCAGTGTGATTTTAGTTCCTTAAAATGTATGTGCAGTTACACATGTAGGTGTATATATATATACATATATATATATAGATAGATAGATAGATAGATAGATAGATATATAGATATATAGATATATAGATATATAGATATATAGATATTTAGTTGCAATGAGATGTGACAAACCATGAGAGTTGTTTATTAGTAAATGTGAGATTGGAGGTTATTTATATCTTTTTTTACTTGTCTGTATTTTTTATATTATCAAAAATGAATATGGATTACTTTTATAATAAGAAACAAAGCCTGTAGAAGCTTTTTTTTAAATAGTTAAATAACACAAGGCAGTGTAATGGGTTGGAAAGAGAAAAGGCTTTGGGTAAATACACACGTACCTTTTATCTTCATTTGGGGTCCTGCCCATTTCAAGGGAGAGACCCTAAGGTAAGATACTTAATCCATCTGAGCTTCATTTTCCCATTCTGAAAAGAGGATAATTATTTTTAAGGGTTATTGAAGTAATTTGATGAAATCAATATTCCTATAGATTAATGTGCTGTGCTTTATTCTCAAGTACACCTGAGATCCCATTCCAACTCCGCTACTTACTCCTATAAATTTCTTCACCCTTCTGAACCTCAGTTATCTCATCTGTAAATATAGTTATAACATTGATCTTGAAATACTATATATGTTAGCTGTCAAGCACAGTGTTATAGTAGGCATTACCTCAAGGTAACTATTTCCATAAATATTATACATCCTAGTAATCTATGTGTATAAAAGCCTAAGCGACCGTTATGACCAAATGACTGGAACTACCAGTCGACTAGTCGCTATGACATGCACTGACCACCAGGGGGAAGATGCTTAACACAGGAGCTGCCCCCTGGTGGTCAGTGCATTCCCATAGCCAACCTCCCACAGCCGGCCAGCAGTGTCAGCGTCTGGCTTCTGTTCCTTCCATGCCTGGCCTGGTGACCATTGCCTCTTCTCCTGACTCCACTGGGGCCTTCAGGCCCCAGGCTGGGATGGAGAACCTGGGGTGGATGGCAGGGGACAAGGCCCCTTTCCCAGGGGGGCCGTGGGCTGGCTCCCTCCTTGGGGCCAGCGGCCAATCTCCCGTGCCCTGTCCCTCCCCCCAGCTGGCAGGCCCTGATCGGCCCAGCCCTGATCAGTCCTGATCACCAGCCAGGCCTAGGGACCCCAACTGTGCACAAATTTGTGCACTGGGCCTCTGGTAGAAAATAAAGAAATGGTTATTTCTGTCAGGTGGAAAAAATAATGATTCTGATTTTCCTTAAATAATTTGTACTTTCTTATAGTTAATTAAATATTTTATATCCTGAGAACCCTTAATCAAGCCGTTCTGCCCTGAGGAATTTATCTTACAACAAAACTTCTTTCAAGAATTTCCTATTTGATTGTTTACATATTTTTGGAACTTGTGTAAGGTTTTCCTGAGGAATATAAGTTCCTAAGAGTGGACATTTTTAAGCAAAGCATATAGCATTGCCAAGTGCAGTTTTAAAATGTTTAATACCAATTTTCACTACCACCAACAATGCAGAAGAGTTCCTCTTCCTAATGATCACCCAATCTGTTAAAAAGGACCTTATGCGCTTTGACACAGCAATACCTCTTGCAGAAATTTTTCCAACAGGACAATTTGCACGGAGCTATCTATTACAGAGGCTTACCTGTGGTTGAGACAAAAGTATCAAGTGATGAGAGTAAAAGAAGACTAAAGTGAAACAGTTGATGTGATGGGCTATGCACTATAAGTTGGATGGGCAAGGAAGCACAAACTGATAGGGACTGATGCACTGGGAGAAAGTAGAGGGGTCAGATAAGAATCCCATGATCCATGCCCCCCTCCAGGGAACCCAGGGAATTCTGGGCATATGTTCTGTGCCTGGCTGACACTGGGATTGCTGCCAAATGGTTTTCTCTCCCTTAATCCTCACAACAGATTTGTGAAAGGGATTTTTTTTATTACAAATTATTTTTCTTTTATTTTTTATTTGCATTACAGGTGGGCATTATATTGTCTTTTATTTTTATTTTTCTTAAATTCTTTATTGTTTAAAGTATTACATATGTCTCCTTTCCCCCCCACTGATATCTCTCAGGACACTCCCACCCCCAGCTCATGCCCTCACCCTGCTAGTGTCTGTGTCCATGGATTATGCTTAATATGCATGCATACAAGTCCTTTGGTTGATCTCTTACCCCACTCCCTCCCCTTCCTTCCTTCTGAGGTTTGACAGTCTGTTCAATGCTTCTCTGTCTCTGGATCTGTTTTTGTTCATCAGTTTATGTTGTTCATTATAGTCCACAAATGAATGAGATCATGTGATATTTATCTTTCTCCGACTGGTTTATTTCGCTTAGCATAATGCTCTTCATGTCCATCCATGTTGTTGCTAATGGTAAGAGTTCTTTTTTCTATAGCAACATAATCTTCCATTGTGTAGATATATGACAGTTTTTTAATCCATTTATCTGCTGATAGGCATTAGGCTGTTTCCGAATCTTAGCTATTGTAAATTGTGCTGCTATGAACATAGCGTGCATATATCCTTTCTGATTGGTGTTTCTGATTTCTTGGGATATATTCCTAGAAGTGGGATCATTGGTCAAGTGGGAGTTCCATTTTTAGTTTTTTGAGGAAACTCCATACTGTCTTCCATAGTGGCTGCACCAGTCTGCATTCTCACCAGCAGTGCATGAAGGTTCCTTTTTCTCCACATCCTCAGGAGCACTTGTCATTTGTTGATTTGTTGATGATAGCCATTCTGACAGGTGCGAGATTTTGATTTGCATTTCTCAGATGATTAGTGACTTTGAGCATGTTTTCATATGTCTCTTGGCCTTTTGTATGTCCACTTTCAAAAAGTGTCTATTTAGGTCCTTTACCCATTTTTTATTGGATTGTTTATCTTCCTTTTGTTAAGTTGTATGAGTTCCCTATAAATGTTGGAGATTAAACCCTTATCGGTGATAACATTGGCAAATATGTTCTTCCATGCAGTAGGCTTTCTTGTTGTTTTGTTGATTGTTTCTTTTGCTGTGCAGAACTTTTTATTTTGATGTAGTCCCATTTGTTTATTTTCTCCTTAGTTTCCATTGTCCTGGGAGTTGTATCAGTGAACATATTGCTACAACGTATGTCTGATATTTTGCTGCCTACGGATTCTTCCAGGATTTTTATGGTTTCCCATCTTACATTAAAGTTCTTTATCCATTTTGAGTTTATTTTTGTGTATGATGTAGGTAAATCTGCTCTCAATCTCTAGTGCAGGACAGTGTCAAAGCTGTTTCTAATTAGATCAGGCAAATATTCAAAGTCTCCAGAGACCACCTCCAGACTGATAGGATTTTGTCTTAAATTGCCCTCAGGCAATCATCCACAGGTGTGGCAAGAGTTTTTTTCAACAGCGTGGGTCAATTGCTTCTTCCTGGAGGCTAATTGTTATTCTCAGTCTCACAATGGACCTGAGCAACTCTGCACCCATAGGGCAAGGTGTTTTCCAATAGGGTGGATCAGCTGTCTTCCCTCAAGCAAGGTCACCTATATAGCAAATGTCTGAGTGAGAAAGATCATCTCCGCAACATGAGGGAATGACTCAGCACAGGAAACTGGGGGTATCTGCTTTCTGAGCTCTAATCCCAGGGCCCCTGATCCTGGATTCTGCTCACACAGCTCCAGTCCACACTGCCCTCCCTCCCTCTGTGGGAGCACAAGGTGGCTGGCTCCACAGGGAATTTTATGCATTGGCCCTTTAAGAGGATGCCTGAATTTCCAGCCATCTCTTCCTGGCAGACAACAACTCTGCAGCTTTTCACAGCCAGATGTTATGTGGGTACCTTTCTCAGTTCTGGTACTCTCTGCTGGAGGACTCAGCTTGGGGATTAGACCCCAGATTTCTCAATGGCAACCCCCCACAGCTGAGATATCTCTCTGAAACTTCAGTTGATGTCTGTCAGAGCCCAGCCAGCGCCTCTGCCCCTCCTTCCAGTCTCTACTTTCGGTTCTTGGTTATCAGGGTTCTCGCCAGTGAGTCTTCTATTGATTATTTGGGAAGTGTTTTATATTTTAGTTGTAATTCCAGTTTGGTCCTGGGAGCATGTCCGTGTGGCATCCACTTACTCCGCTGCCATTTTTTTCTTTATTAATTAAGGTATTACATATGTGTCCTTATCTCCCCATTGCCTCCCACCCCCCTACTCATGCCCTCACCCCCCTGGTGTCTGTGTCCATTGGTTAGGCTTATATGCATGCATACAAGTCCTTTGGTTAATTTCTTAATCTCCCCCTTACTCCCACCTTCCCCTACCTTCCCTCTGAGGTTTGACAGTCTGATTGATGCTTCTGTGTCTCTGGATCTGTTTTTGTTCATCAGTTGATGTTGTTCATTATATTCCACAAATGAGAGATCATGTGATATTTATCTTTCTCTGACTTCAGCCCCCATTTTCAATCCTGTTTCACCGCCTTCTAAATGCAGGTTTGAGTGCTAAGAGCAGCCAGACAACACTTCTCCCTCCTTTATTTTATTTTGGAGAAGTAGGGGACAGTGTCTAAACTTGCCTGCTCTAACTCTGACTTTTCTACCCATGGATATGACCTCAGAGGGTGAAGTGTTCACATCCAACCACTGCCTTTTTGCAGCACAGGGGTTACAGGATGGTGAGATTAAAAGGGGTCATGAATATAGGGAAATTATGTGATCATTAAGGGCATGTGCCATTAAAGGCTTATGAGAAGCCATGTAAGATAAATGAAATCCATATTTAGGAAGATAAGCAGCAGTTGTGAACCAGGGCTGGTGGTGGGGACAACAGGCAGGGATCCTAGGGTTAAGGGTATCTGATCAGTTAATGAAAGATCAGACAGAGGCCGAAAACCAGGACTACAGGCTTTATTAGAGGAGAAGGACCTGCCAGGCTGTCTCACAAGGGGAGGACAGCAGAACGTGCAGAGGTGGGCACGCCTTTTGAGGGGCGGAATGAGAAGGGGTGAGGGCTTAGTGTACTCGGCGCACACCGATTGGTGGCTTAATGTATGGTCCATATAAGAACAAGGGCTTAGGGTATTTGGCAGGTGTGGATTGGTGTTCCAATGTATAGTCCATATAAGGTACATGGTTAGTCACTCAGGTATTTCCGGGCTGCAGGTTATGTCATACTACGCCCACCAGTTGGGGGAAGGGAAGCTCTATCATTCCAGGCTTTTGGTAATAGTAAAAAAAATTGAGAGTCCGGGCAAGGTCAGGGGGGTGAAGGTCCAACTTCCGTAGCTACTTCCTGCTGAAAGGGGGCGTCATCAGGGGCATCTACCCGGGGTCTCAAAGATTCCAGTGACATAGGTGTCTCTAGGTTCTGAATTCAAGGCCAGATAGATCTCTCCCACCTTCTGGTTGGCGAACGCCTGTATTCTGTTCTGCAAAAAACTAGTAAAACAGCACATGAGACAGGGGCCAAAGAGCAAAATTAAAAGAATAAATACCAGAGGGCCTAATAGTGGGAGGAGCCATGGAGTAAGTGAGCCAAAGATGGCATACCCCCCTTCTAGCTGGTTATGTCGTCTTTGGTCAATCCTGTCCCGGAGGGAATTAATGTGATCTTTGACAATTCCTGAATCATTTACAAAGTAGCAGCATTCTTCCCCAAGAAAGACTCAGGTACCCCCTTTTTCTGCTGTCAAGAGATCTAAAGTGCGCCAGTTCTGTAGGGCTACCGCTGCTAAGGAGTCTACCTGCCTTTGAAGGGATTCAAGGGAATTGCTAATAATGGAGATATCCTCTGAAAATTCAGCAGACGATTTGTGGTAGAAATGAAAAGAGGAGGAAATGCTTCCTATGCCTGTCCCTACTGCAGTGAGGACTCCCATACTCACTAAGAGGGGAACAAGGGCCACCCTTTTGTGGCGAGACCTGAGAAGACCATGAGAAGATTCGAGTTCTCCCTCTGTTCTGATAGAAAGTTTGGGAGTTAGGAAGACATAAAGGCAGAGCGAGTGTGACAGGTCCTGGGGAACACAGGTGTAGGCTGTAGTCCCACAGAGGAGAAAAATACCCGGTGGAGAGCAGGCTAAGGGAGGGGGTAAATTTATAGATTGTGCACAGTAGTAAGGTG
>NW_005371548.1:26679-35721 GCF_000412655.1 Myotis brandtii
CGGCCATGCTGGACTGGCTGAGGCCTGAACTGGAGGGGCCAGACTACAGTCTGATTTCCAGTGGCCTTCCCTTCCACACCTTGGGCAGGGCCCAGGCGGGGGTCTCAGGTTTGAGCAGGACTTGACTCAGCATCTTTCCTTGCTGCATTTGAAGCATGGGCCCAGAGCAGGCTTAGCCCCTGACTTACCTACAGTTGGAAGACCGGCACTTTGTTTGGGGTTCATGAGAGCGGTGCCTAGGGGCTGGAAGGCTTCCTACTGGGCCTCAGCCTTTGCCTAATCTTGCTTTTGATTTTGGATTTGGGTCTCCTTGTCTCTATTATTAAAGACCGTAAAGGTCAGGTTAACAAGGTCTTTTTGAGGGGTTTGTGGACCTGTGTCTATTTTTTGAAGTTTTCGACGTATGTCAAGGGAGTAAAGGTGGTCAGGTCAGTGGAAAAAGATCTGAGATGCCTCTCAATCTGTGAGGCTGGACATAGAGAATGGGACATGGACTCAGACCATGCCCTCAGTTCCTGCTGCCTCCCTCAGGGGTAGAATGGATGCCGAAATAGAAGAGGCTGTTGAGGAAGGCAGTCTTTGGGTGGCCTGAGAATGAGTGTTAGATGGGAAAGGTTGTTTTGGAGCTCACGTTCTCAGGATTTGGGCTCTCAGGGACTGGGGAGAAGGCCGCTGCTAGTTAAGAGGGTCTGAAGAGAAAGAGCCAAGGCATTTTTCGATTTGAGAAAGATCAGAGAGTGAGAAGGATTGGCTACCCGGATAATACCCTCCCCTGCTGCAACCTCACACAAAGGGAACTGGCCAGCCACCTGAATTCTGTTGCTGGTGGTCACGGGGGCAGAGATTTGGCGGAGAGCACACAGGGGAAGGCAGGCGGTTAGAATTCTCAGAGAGTAGAGCTTGGGGTGTGGATTCTACGGCAGGATTGTAAGGGGGCGTGGCGGGGGTTGGAGAGGTGGAGATGAATGATCAGCTAGGTTGAAAGAGTCAGAAGACAGAGAAAGGGGCTGAGGACTGGTTTGAGGGGGTGAAGAGGACTTTGCGAGGAGGATCTGATGGATGGAACATGAGGAGTAAAGCAAGGGGTGAGAGCAGAGGGAAAAGGAAGCCTGTTCATAGGGATTTCAAAAGCTTTCCCTGTCCAGCGGCAAAAATTATCTAGGTCTCGGAGGATACTGGAATCGAAAGTGCCATTTTCGGGCCACTGAGAGGCATTGTCGAGTTTATATTGTGGCCAGGTAGAGCTTCTTTGGTTTGATGTAGCCAGAAAGACCAAGGGTCGAGAGATTGGTGAGGAGACACCCTAAGGGTGTGTTTCGAGGGGGTCTGGATTGAGAGGTCCCCATGACTGGAGGGAAAGGCTATCGGAAGTTGGGGTTGTTCCCTCAACCAACCTGTAGAGAGCGAGGACCAAGAGAAGGTTCTGAGGTCGTCACCCCGAGACACCTTTCCCGTGGAGTAGAAGAGAATTCCCGGCCAGGCGCCTGGGCTTTCATAGAATGTAGAACGAGTGGCCAAGTAGACGGGAAACTCTGTAGACCCTAATGTCCCTCCAGGTCACAGGGAGCGAGGAAAAGGTAGGGGGGTTGGGAAAGTCCCTGAAGCCTACTGGTGGAAGGGAAGCGACCAGATCCCCACGTGTCCTGGTGTGGCAGGGTTCGAGAGGTGTCCAGAGCAGGCCAGTCAACTCAGAACCATACCACCGAGCAGAGCCAGAGCAGGAGTCAGAAGCTTGGAGCTAGGTTCGAGGATCATCCACGCTCCCATGCACCTCTCCTGGGTTTTGGCACCAAAAATGAAAGATCAGACAGAGGCCAAAAACCAGACCCCGGCTGGCCCCACCCCCATCAAGCCCCACTGGGTGAGGGTGTGGCCTCAGGTTGCCTGGCCCAGCACCAGAGCAGGGGGAGTGGCCTGAGGTCTCCTGGACCGGGCCAGGGGATACGGCCTGAGGTCCCCCATCAAGCCCCGCCAGGTGGGGGGTGCAGCTTCAGGTCCCCGGCCTGGGGCAGGGTGTGTGGCCTGAGGTCTCCTGGCCTGGCCTGGGGCAGGGAACTCGCCTTGAGGTTCCCCGTCAAGCCCCGCATGGGGGGCGTGGCCTCAGGTCCCCTGGCCTGGTTCCAGAGCAGGGGGCACGGCCTCAGGTCCTCAGGCCCGGCACCAGGGTGTGGCATGTGGCCTGAGGTCCCCTGTCAAGCTCTGCCAGGCAGGGGATGCGGCCTGAGGTCTGCTGTTAAGCCCTACCAGGCAGAGGCCACCGCCTCAGGTCCCCAGCCCTGGCCCAGCGCCACACAGCCTCAGGTCCCTGCTGATTGCTCATTAAGGCTCATTATGGGAACTTGGCTTCCGCTGTGGGTGCAGCCATCTTGTATTATGGAATCCCTGTCTCCGCTGTGGGCACAGCCATCTTGTGTTAAGGAAACCCTGCCCCCTGCAGTGGGCACAGCTATCTTGACCATTATGGTGTGATGGTCAATTTGCATATTTCCACTTTATTAGATAAGAAATGCACACATATATAGAAATACAATAATAAGATAAAAAGAGTGGTTATTGCAGAATAAGAGCAGTGATCATGATTTTTCTCTTATAATTATCTCTATTTTACCCATTTTAAATTGGAGAACATTTCTCAAACAATAGAAAATATGTTTGAAGATCATTTTATCATTTAAAAACTTAAAAAGCACAAACCTTCTAAACCTATAAGAACATTTCTGGGAAGTTACCCTGTTACCCTTGTCTTGTTTCCAGGTTTTTGCTTGATAAATAATGCCACTATATACCTCCTAATGTGTGGTTTATTTGAGCAGTGGTAGAGATAGAAGGAGGATGGGGTGAAGGAATTGAGGAAACTGGCAAGAGAGTCACTGGAGCAATGGCCCGACAAAGCATTGAGGCTGCATAGCAGAAGAGGAGGGCTGATATCCAGTGAGATCACAGGAGTTAAAAAAAAGGGAGTTGCCCAATCTGGAGGTTAATGTTTGTATTTTTTTAAATTTTACTGGGGTGACATTAGTTAACATGAGCATACAGGTTTAATGTGTGAATTACTAATTTACAAAATCTGTATATAGGACCATATGCCCACCACCCAAAGTCAAATCTTCTCCTGTCACCTCATATTAGGACTCCTTTCTTCCCCTACACCCCTCCCTCTGGCAACCACCACACTGCTGTTTGTGTTCATAAGTTTCAGTTTTATATTCCACATATCAGTTAAATCATATAGTTCTTAGCTTTCTCTGTTTGACTTATTTCACTTTGCAAGGTCCATCCATGTTGTTGTAAATGAGGCTATTTCATCCTTTCTTATGGCTGTGTAGTACTCCATTGTGTATATATACCACATCTTCTTTATCCAGTCCTCTATTGTAGGGCACTTTGGCTGTTTCCAACTCTTGGCCACTGTGAATAATGCTGCAATGAACATAGGGGTGCATACATCTTTGCGTATAAATGATTTGGAGTTTTTCGGGTATATAGCCAGGAGTGGGGTTGTTGGGTCATATGGTAGCTCTATTTTTAATTTTTTGAGGAATCCCCAGACTGCTTTCTCACCAGCAGTGAATGAGGGTTCCCTTTTTTCCATAACTTCTCCAACACTTGCTGTTGCTTGTTATGTTGATAATGGCCACTCTAACTGGCCATTGTAAGATGGTATCTCATTGTAGTTTTTTTGTTTTGTTTTGTTTTTGTTTTGTATTTTAAATTTTATTTTATTGTTTAAAGTATTACAGATAGTAGTACACATGCCTCCTTCCCCCCCCCCCCCTCCCCCCCCCCCCCTTCCCCTCTATGGTGCTCCATTCCTCAGCCCTCACTCCACCTCCCTCTCCCTTCACCTCTATGGCGCTCTATTCCACAGCCCTCACTCCTCCTCCCTCTCTTCACCTCTATGGTGCTCCATTCCACAGCCCGTAGTTTGACAGTCTGTTCGATGCTGCTTTGCATTTGTATCTATTTTTGTTCATCAGTTTTTAATGGTCTTTATTATCCATAAATGAGTGAGATCATGTGGTATTTTTCTTTCATTGACTGGCTTATTTCACTTAGCATAATGCTTTCCAGTTCTATCCATGCTGTTGCAAATGGTAAGAGTTCCTTCTTTTTTACAGCAGCATAGTATTCCATTGTGTAGATGTACCACAGTTTTTAAATCCATTCATCTGCTGATGGGCACTTAGGCTGTTTCCAAATCTTAGCTATGGTAAATTGTGCTGCTATGAACATAGGGATGCAAATATCCTTTCTGATTGGTGTTTTTGGTTTCTTGGGTACTGCAACAGCTCTTGGCCTACAGATAATGCACTCCTGGAAACAGCTCCAAGGGCAATAGGAAGTGAGATTTAGGAGTCTCATCAGTGGCAGGGCTCTGCAATTTATTTTCTTTGTGTGAAAGCTGGCAGCTAGGCCCAGCCATGGGGAGCAACTCTGTAGGGAGGGTGTCTACTGACTAGCTCATGCATGCAATTCAGATCCCATTCACAATGGGCCCCCCACGGTTCAGACACTCACTGTTTCTGTGCATGACCGCACAATGCTGCCACTCCAGTGGCTACTCCAACAGCCAGCCACTTGCCAGGTTAGCTCTCTGTTTGACCCGACCGGCTGAGGAAAGTGCCTGTAACTGCTGCTGTCAGTTCCCAACTGTGCTGCAGACACACTACTGTGCCGGAGCTGTGTTCGGCTTCCCTCCCTTCTCTCACCTCCCCACTTATTCCAAGGAGCCCACCTTAGTTGTCCCAGTGTGCAGGTCTCTCAGGCGTGCATCTGTGTTGAGCAGGGACTTCATTGTTGAATTATGTGTGGTTGTTTTGTTGAAACGTTAGGGGGAGAGGATAGATGTGCCCTTACACTGCTATTCCTCTGATTCACTTGGAGGTTAATGTTAAGATCAGCAAGAGCATTGATGCCAGTATGAAATGAGGAACCAAATTCATACTGGCATTAATTTTCCCTGGGATTTTCCTTCCTGAAGGAACTTCATTGTTTTTTCTGTGGTTAATCACTGTGTTGAGAAAGGCAGTTAGGACCACTGAAGGCTGAGGTGTAGGGAAGAAGCAGAGGAATCAAGAAATAGGACACATAACCTCTGCCTGCTTGGGAGCTGAGGGAACCCCCAGTGGCAGGCATTATAGCTGCTGCCCTTTCTGTGTTATCAGTTTTATCCTCTATAATTCAAGCATGTCAAACTCGCGGCTGGCCGCGAGTTCAACATGCTTGCTCTACATTTTTGTGATATGGGGAATTGTGACCTCTGTTTCCTACATGAGGAGACTGGGGCACAAGTTGGTGAATTATCTTATCTGGCATTACACAGCCACTAAGTGAATAAACAGAGAGGAGAATCAAAGTCTTTCTGATTGCTAGTTCTATGTTCCTTCCAGGATACCATGGAACCTCAACTATTAAATCCCATAGTTATTAATAAAGTGATATAAATGTACTGAATAACTGTGAAGAGTAATGGATACATTTTATTTCTGAATAATCGGGTACCAGACTTTTGTTTCCAATTCTCCAACTGCATCATCTTGAATAGTTCATTGGATCTTATTCCCCAGTTGAAATACATATAACAGTACTGGATTTGGGGTGGATCTTCAAGTTCTCTTTGACTCTTTTACATCACCTTTATGTTTCACTGTCTACTCCTTTCAGTAATTATGTAACAATGAGTAGATAATCACTCAAGAACATCAGCTGTGGACCTTTTCTAAATCAAATCTTACCCGAAGAAAGAATGTGAGATGAGAGGTCTGGTTGAAGTGAGTTTCCAAGATCTGGATCTGAACACTCCCCAAAAGACACACACACACACACACACACACACACACACACACACACACACACATCCTAGTGAGGGTGTCAAGTGTAAGGAGGAGGGGAGACGACCTGGATGCATGAGATGTGTGACAACCAAGTCCTCCCTCAGGTAAGTCAGCTATCCTGACTAGTCTTAGTGTATCTCCACCTTCACCAAGCATGAAGTCCCTTTATCTTTCCTGTCTGTCTCTCCAGCTGTTTTTGTGTGTCTTTAGAGGGGGCACAAAGTGAGTACCAGTGTGGTAGCGACATGTACTTTAGTTTCAGCAAGCACACGGAGCAGAGTCAGCCTGAGCTGTGTATTTTTAAAATCTAATTGCACACATTTGATTGCCATTTCTTCTTTGAATGCTCTCTTTTTATTCATTGCCAATTCATTTACTTTCATGTACTTTCCTCTCCCACTATTTTACTGCCTGGTTGGATGTTACACACAGTTTTCCACTGAGCTGGAGACAGAAGAAACAGTCATTCATTTGACAAATATTTGTTAAGTAGGCCCACTTTGTGCTGGGCATTGTACACAATCAGGGGTATCAGCAGTGAAGAAACCAGAAACAAATCCTTGACATCCTGAAGCTTACATTCTGGCAGATAATAATTTTAAATGTTGCAGGATTACTTACAGTGTTCAAAAGATAATTCACTACAATCATTCTGGATGCAATAGATATAGTGGTAAACAAAACAGGCACAAATCTCTGGCCTGTTTGAGTTACACTGGGAGTCAACCTGGAAACTTGAACATGGTAGATGCAAATACACCTTGAATGTAAAGTTCAATGATTAAAACTGTGGCTTACATGTTCATTTTAAAAATTTATAATTTTGGAACACTTTATTGAAGTGATTCACATATCATAGTTTACTCATTTAAAGTGTACAATTCAGCAACTTTTATTATATTTAAAGATATATGCAACAATCACCACAGTCAATTTTAAAACATTTTCAATATCATAAAGAGAAACCCTGTACCCTATCTTCCCACAAACCTAAGCAAGTACTAATCTACTTTCTGTCTTGATGGCTGTGTTTATTCTGTATATGTCATATAAATGAAATCATACAATATGTGACCTTTTGCATCTGGCTTCTTTCAGTTAGATAATGTTTTCAAGGTTCATGTATGTTGTAGGAGGTATCAGCAATTTTTATGGCTGTATAATATTTTTATGTATAAATATATCACATTTCATTTGTCTGTTCATTTATTGATGGGCATTGGGGTTATTTCCACTTTTTGGCTATTATAAATAATGTTCTCCAAAACATTCATGTATAAGTTTTTATTGAACACCTGTTTTAAATTATCTTGTATATATAACTAGGAACGGAAATCCAAGTTGTGTGTTCATTTTTTAATTTTTTAAAAATGTTTTTATTGATTTCATAGAGAAAGTGAGAGGGAGACAGAGAGAAACATCAATGATGAGCTCTAGCCAGTTTGGCTCGTGGATAGAGTGTTGGCCTGCAGATTCTGGTCAAGAGCAAATACCTTGGTGTTAGGCTCTTCCTTGGCCCGAGCTCTGATTGGGGCACCTGCAGGGGGCAACCGATTGATGTGTTTTCCCCACATCGATGTTTCTCTCTATCTTTCCCTCTCTCTTCCACTCTCTCTAAAAGATTAATGGAAAAATATCCTCAGGTGAGGAAAAGAAAGAAAAAGAAAGAAAGAAAGAAAGAAAGAAAGAAAGAAAGAAAGAAAGAACAATGATGAGAGAGAAACATTAACAGGCTGCCTCCTGCACATTCCTACCTGGGGATCGAGCCCACAACCCAGGCATTGCCCTGACCAGGAATTGAACCCTGACCTGGTTCATAGGTTGATGCTCAACCACTGGCCACGCCAGCCGGGCCATGTGTTCATTTTTAAACCAAAGCAGACATTACTGTGCATAATTGATTTAAAAAATGGACAACCCAGTAAACAAACCTACTTTCATGGTATTACCAAATGGCTGCATATAAGCAAGGACCAGAAGGGAATGTGGACAAATAAAATATTTAAAATATTGAAAAAGAACGGGTAAATTAATGCCTTCACATGGTTCACAAATAAAAGTTACAAATGTAGAAAGCAACAGGAGTTGCTTTTGTTACCTACAATCCAAATCCATTAAATTCATTCAAGCTTTTAGGTACTTAGACTTCTGTTGAATATTTACAATGCAATTTTTGTAAGGACATAAGCAAATCACTCTGAAAACAGGCAAAGGATATTTTAGGGTTTCCTAATCCAGACCAATATCTACCTATAGAAATGAGCCAGCACAATCAAAATGCTATCCCTGCATAATTTCACTTACTGGGTCAGAGGATAATATAATTGCCAGAGGTAACTTGGCACAGAACTGAATTTATCTAATATGTATTATCTTCAAATACCCCATTGTGACCTGCCAGCAGGAAGAATATAATTATTTTCTGATAAGAAAATATAATAGCATTAAATATAGCAAATGAAAGTTCATTATATCTTATCAAGTATTCTTCTAATTTTGTCATTAAAAAGCTCCTTGAAATATGCTTGTCTTTTACTTTTTTTTTTTTAAATATATTTTATTGATTTTTTACAGAGAGGAAGGGAGAGGGATAGAGAGTTAGAAACATTGATGAGAGAGAAACATCAATCAGCTGCCTCCCGCACACCCCCTACTGGGGATGTGCCCGCTATCAAGGTACATGCCCTTGACCGGAATCGAACACATGCCCTTCGGAATCGAACCTGGGACCCCTCAGTCCGCAGACCGACGCTCTATCCACTGAGCCAAACCGGCCAGGGCTCTTTTACTTTTTTTTTGATTATAGAATGTGAGTGCTGGTAAGAGAGGAGCGTTTCCCAGACCGGTAAGAGAGGAGCATTTCCACGGCCTGCCGGCATTTGTTTGTTTGTTTGTTTGTTTTCACTGAACCCTGCTCATAGGACAGTTCGGATACAGACACTCACCTGTGCTGAAGAGAGGGAGAAGGTGCGGACGAGTGGAATCTGGGGAGAGGCTGAGGAGAGAGGGGGAGCCAGGGGAGGTGGCAGCGAATTGAGTGCTGAGACACCCCTGGGCCCAGGACTGGGGCAGCCATTCTCTCCAGAGGGTGGAATTCCTCCCCCCAGCCCCCCAGGCAAGGAGCAAATCCACACCCATATTCTACCCTGTATGAGATAAAGGATTAAAATAAGCTGATTAGTCCCTGGGAGTTACCAGGGTCTGGCCT
>NW_005371548.1:41580-44155 GCF_000412655.1 Myotis brandtii
ATGCATGCATATGTGCATAACCAATGGATATAAGACACTGGGGGGTAGGGGAAGCCAGGGGATTGTCAAGGCTGGGGGTAAAAAGGACACATATGTAATACCCTTTGTAATACTTTAAGCAATAAAAAAAATAATAATAAAAAAATAAAGTAAAAAAAAGATTATAGAATGTGTATATTTTTTAAAAATATATTTTATTGATTTTTTACAAAGAGGAAGGGAGAGGGATAGAGAGTTAGAAACATCGATGAGAGAGAAACATCGATCAACTGCTTCCTGCACACTCCCTACTGGGGATGTGCCCGCAACCAAGGTACATGCCCTTGACCAGAATCAAACCTGGGACCCTTGAGTCCGCAGGCTGACGCTCTATCCGCTGAGCTAAACCGGTTAGGGCTATAGAATGTGTATATTTATTACATTCTTCTCAGATTCAGTGTGTGGCATATTAGTGATGTGACATGGAAAACTTTTAACCCCAAGAAAGCCAAATTCAAAGGCCTATGAGAGCCGTGTTGATAATGGAAACAAGTGTGTATAAAAATCATGACAAGAGCCTCTGCTTCCACAGGTAAATGTTCTTCCTCCATTTTTCTTGAAATGAACAACACTTTCCACCCCCCCCTTTTTATTAAGTGGAAGCAAGAAATATATAAATTTTTTCTTTATTATAAGAAAAGCAACAGTAATAAGAGTAAAATAGAAATTAACATTATGTGTCAGTGTTGTGAGTTACACAGTAGGGAGTGGTAGAAACTGTGATGAATGGAATGAGGGAAACTGCTATCAGCTCCAGCTAGTTGTTTACTTGAGGGAATGTAAAAATGTAGGCCTGTGTGACCAAACTTCATTTTTTAAGATAAGCTGGGGAGCTATATTTATATATGAAATCCTCCAATTTTTAGATGTTGGCAGCTACTTAAATAATTGAACATTATGTGAAAAATTTGTGTTTCTCAGATCACCATTTTTTAACCTCTGTTGTAAACTAATATTAATTGAAGGAATATAAGACATCCAAAACCAGATAAGCTAATAAATGAAGCAAAAAGTACCCCAATGCTAAACTTGGAGATCATATCAACTATTCAAAACAAAGAAAATTTCTATGCTAGAGTATTTGTCATGAACCAAAAGTAAAGTCTCTCACTGTTTTGTATGTTTTTAAATTTCATTTAAAATGATGACATTTATATACCCAAAATAATAAAACCGGATAACTAAAATTCAGAAGACTTGATTTGATTTGATTCTTATTATAAATCCAATTTGATTATTATTATTTTGTGATTATCTTTATATAAACATGAAGCAATTAGAGAAACAGAAATAGAAAAAAGAAAGGGAATGAAATTAAGAGAAAAAAACACAAAGAAGCTGACATTACATACTTCTTCAAGATATTGGAGATGAGATCTTTTATTGCTTGGGTTACTATAGAGGTTAATGAAAATGTTTACCAAAAAGTCAGCACTATAAAGATAAATGTGTTCAATAAGAAAAATGGGGACACTATGGTTGACCCCCCCAGAGCCTTCCTAAAATAAGAATGGTTCTTTATCATTTTGTTGTACATTAATTCTAAGTTTATAGGCTCTTTTATAATGACTATAGTCCCCCTTTTAGCAATGAGCTATTATCTGAATTTTATAGATAAGTAAATCAAAGGCATAAACCATATTACAGAGAAAGAGCTAGGAATAAATAAACTTATTCATGCAAATTTCAGTTACAAGTTCACAGAGTGAAAGGGGAAATGTTAACCAAATGCCTAGAATACAGAAAGTCAGCATTAGTCATTGCTAAGACTTGAACACTATTTTAAAAATTCTATTAATGTGAAAAGCTCAGGACACTTCTTATCCTCATTTGTAAAGTTCTATCTGTTAATTCATGGACAGTGTTTACAGACAGAAAAACCTATTTATCTTTTTACTCTGAAAAAAAAAACACCCTACCTGTTCAAAAATCTTATTGCTAAATCTAGTCATGAAGCATACAAAAACATAATTTCCTACTGAATAATTTTTCTTGAAATAAATATTTTTATTTTAATGCAATCACCAATAAAATTTTAAATGACAATATATTTATTTGTGGGCTATATAAATTCAGATCATACAAACTGGTAACAAAATTAGTTGCCTCCATTCTTTTTCAAAAATCATTTGTTATTTTCCATTACAGTTAACATACATCATTATATTAGTTTCAGGTGAACATACACCATTGACCAGACATTACATAACTTAATAAGTGATCACCTTAATAAATCCTGCACCCATCCAGTACCATGCCTCGTTATTAGGATATTATCCTATCGAATAAAAGACAAAAAGGGTAATTAACCGTACCTCCGCTACGCTTCCCATTGGCTAATCAGCGAGATACGCAAATTAACTGCCAACAAAGATGGCGGCTGGCAGCCACGCAGCTGAAGTGAGCAGGAGGCTTGCTTGCTCCAGTGATGGAGGAAGCCAAGGTTCCCCGCCTGCCTCAGCCCAGCTCTGAGCTCCGGATGCAACAATGTTGCAATTATAGAAGCTAAACAAACTCCAGATACCTGCTTTCAGCC
>NW_005371548.1:44422-50083 GCF_000412655.1 Myotis brandtii
ACCCTTCAGGGCAAACCAGCCAGCCCCCACCCGTGCACCAGGCCTCTATCCTATATAGTAAAAGGGTAATATGCAAACTGACCCTAACAGCAGAAAGACTGGGAATGACTGGTCACTATGACACACACTGACCACCAAGGGGGCAGACGCTCAATGCAGGAGCTGCCCTCTGGTGGTCAGTGTGCTCCCACATGGGGGAGCTCTGCTCAGCTACAAGCCAGGCTGATGGCTGCCAGTACAGCGTTGGTGGTGGGAGCCTCTCCTGCCTCCTCAGCAGCGCTAAGGATGTCCAACTGCAGCTTAGGCCTGCTCCCCACTGGCAATTGGACATCCCCCGAGGGCTGCTGGGCTGCCAGAGGGATGTTTGATTGCCAGCTTAGGCCCAATCCCCTGGGGAGCAGGCGTAAGCCAGCAGGTGGTCATCCCCCAAGGGGTCCCAGACTAAGAGAGGGCACAGGCCGGGCTGTGGGACCCCCCTGAGTGCACAAATTTTTGTGCACTGGGCCTCTAGTTAACTATATTACTTATGCTGTAGTTTACATCCCCATGACTATTCTAAAACAATCAATTTGTACTTCTTAATCCCCTCACCTTTTTCTCCCATTCCCCCAACCCCCCTCCCATCTGGCAAACAACAAGTTCTCTGTATCTATGAGTGTGTTTCTGTTCTGCTTGTTCATTTTGTTTGTAGATTCAATTGTTGATGGATATGCATTTATTGCTATTTTATTGTTTATATGTTTGATCTTCTTCAAGAAGACCCTTTAACATTTCATATAATACCTGTTTGGTGGTGATTAATTCCTTTTGCTTTTTCTTGTCTGGAAAGCTATATGTCCATCAATTCTAAATGATAGTTTTGTAGGCTAGAGTAATCTTGTTTGTAGGTCCTTGCTTTTTATTACTTTGAATATTTCTTGCCAATCTCTTCTGGCCTGCAAAGTTTCTGATGAGAAATCAGCTGACAGTCTTATGGAAGCTCCCTTGTAGGTAATTAACTGCTTTTTTTTTCTTGCTGCTTTTAATATTCTCTCTTTGTCTTTAACCCTTGGCATTTTAATTCTGATGTGTCTTGGTGTGGGCCTCTTTGGGTTCCTCCAGTTTGGGACGCTCTGTGCTTTCTGGACTTCTATGTATGTTTCTTTCATCAAGTTAGGGAAGTTTTCTGTCATTTTTTCACATAGTTTTTCAATTTCTTTTCCTCTCTCTTCTCTTTCTGGCACTCCCATGATGTGAGTATTGTTATGCTTGAAGTTTTCCCAGAGGCTCCTTACACTCTATTCATATTTTTTTTTATTCTTTTTCTTTTTGCTGTTCTGATTGGATGTTTTTTTGCTTCCTTATATTCCAAATCAATGATTTGATAATCAGCTTCATCTACTCTACCATTTATTTCCTGTAATTATTCTCTATTTTAGTTAGTGTATCTCATTTCTGACTGGATCTTTCTTAGGCTATTGAGATCCTCACTAAGTTCCTCGAGCATCCTTATAACCAGTGTTTTGAACTCTGTCTCCATTTTGTTTAGTTCTTTTTCTGGAGTTTTGCTCTGTGTTTTCATTTGGGCCATGTTTCTTTGTCTCCTCATTTTGGCCGCATCCCTGTGTTTGTTTTTACATATTAGGTAGAGCTTCTGCATCTCCCAGGCTTGGTAGCATGGCCTAATAAAGTAGGTGTCCTGTAGGGTTCAGAGGTACAGTCTCCCTGATGACCCCAGCTAGGCACTCGAAGTGCGCCTCCCATGTAGGTTGTACACTCTTCTATTGTAATTGAGCCTAATTGCTGTTGGCACATCCGTGGGAGGGATTTACTCAAGCTGCAAAGACAGGTTGTGACCACTGACAACCAACCTCTGAGGACTAGCTGTACAGGGGCCCACCACACAGAGTGAGACTTACTTCAGCAGGATTCTGGTACCCACTGAGTCCACCCCCTGAGTGTGTCATTTGTGGAGGTGGTTGGGTGGTGGTGCTTTGACATGGTCTGAAGCTGTCCACTGGGTATTCTGGTTCTGGGGCCTTCCAGGAGATGCAGGCTAAGTCAGTCACAGCTTGGTTCTGCATGGGGCCACCAGGCATAAGCTACAGATCGACCTGTAGATGGCTGTTACTTGTGCTGGGCTTGGAGATGCCCAGGCGAGGCCAGGCTGTGAACCAAGGCTGGCTTCTGCTAGTGCCAGACTTGGAGTCACTAAGTGAGAAGTATGGGGCTTGCTGAGGCCAGATGTTGCTTGTTTGAGAGATATTAGGAAAATCTGAAGCATGATCCAAGACAGGCCATTCCTGTGGTAATGCCACCAGAAACAGCTTAGGTGGGCCTGAAAGTTGGGTAGGGTAGGGTTTCACCTGGGTGGAGCTAACAGTGTGAGCCAGGTAGATGGAATTTCAGATATGGTGCCCATCTGCTGGCTCTGTGGGGGAAAAGCCCATCAAAGGAACAATGGCTTCTGCCTGCGCTTCTGTCTAGGACAGTGGTCTGCAAACCTCGGCTGGCGAGCCACATGTGGCTCTTTGGCCCCTTGGGTGTGGCTCTTCCACAAAATACCATGTGCAGGCGTGCACATACAGTGCAATTGAAACTTCGTGGCCCTTGCACAGAAGTCAGTTTTCGGCCTGGGTGAGTCTATTTTAAAGAAGTGGCATTAGAAGAAGTGGGGTCAGTTGGGAGATGGGAGACGAGGTGCAGGCGGGTCTCAGGATATGCAGTGTGGGGGAAGTGCGCGCGATTCATGCACGAGTTGAGTGAGCCAGTCAGTCAGCAGTCTCGTTGTGCAGTGGTTAGTGCTAGTTGTGTCCGCAAATTGTGCGCAGGTGACAAAAGTACCTACTCAAATGATGGTGAACCTTTTGAGCTCAGTGTGTCAGCATTTTGAAAAACCCTAACTTAACTCTGGTGCCGTGTCACATATAGAAATTTTTTGATATTTGCAACCATAGTAAAACAAAGATTTATATTTTTGATATTTATTTTATATATTTAAATGCCATTTAACAAAGAAAAATCAACCAAAAAAATGAGTTCGCGTGTCACCTCTGACACGCGTGTCATAGGTTCGCCATCACTGACCTACTCGAAGCATAAAGTTACCCGTATTTTTCCAACCAGTTGCAAATCCTACAGGTATTTTTGTCATCAATTTAAGAATTGTAATTCTTTTGTGTTCGTGGCTTTATTATTATAAAATGTAACATTTTTTTTGGTGCCCTTTTGAGGTGGCTACAAAGAAGAAGCAAAGAAAAACGGAAGACAAAAACTGTGAATTTAAAGTTGAATTTAAAGATGAATGTACCTACTTATATAGTTTAGGTTTAAAAAATTTGGCTCTCAAAAGAAATTTCAATCGTTGTACTGTTGATATTTGGCTCTGTTGACTAATGAGTTTGCCGACCACTGGTCTAGGAGGAAGCTGCTCCTTAGCTCTTGCTGTAATGCCAAACAATTCAGTTCCTCCCTGTATGTCTTTAGTGCCTTTCAAACTGCTGCCCCCATGCTGGAGCTCAGAGAGAATGAGTCCTAGTAAGTTGGGTGTGTGGACCCTTTAAGAGGAACTATCTGGGACTCCAGCAGCCCAAGTCCCCCTTCTAAATCCACACTGGTTTTTATAGCCAGAACTTATGGAGACTTCTCTTCCTAGCACTGAAACCCTCAGTTGAAGGGCCTGGTATGTGATAGGGACCCCTTTCTCCTCAGGGGAGATCACCACAACCAAGATATCCCTCCTGATTTTTATCCACCACACGTGGGTGTGGGACCAGCTCTTCCACACCTCCTCCCCTCTTACCAGTCTTTATGTGGCTTCTTGTTTAATTTTGTAGTTGTAAGACTTCCCTTCAGCTTGATTTCAGGCAGTTCTGAATAATGGTTTTTCTGTAGTTCAGTTGTAATTTTAATGTTGCCTTTATTTTTATTTAAGGGACATTTGATAGAAAAGAAACAGTCTCACTATGAATACTCTTTATTAAATTCTCAAAATTAATATGGCTGAATACAAAGCATTCTTGTTCTCCCATTGAGACAATCCATTTTCATAGACTGGGAACAGGCATGGTTTGGCATGAGTACAGGGTTTTAGTTTAAAGTGAAGAGGTTAAAATGCATAATGAAAAGGCGATAGACTTTCTACTTGAAAGCATGAACTTATACATTAAACATTAAACTGAGAATTCCAATTTGACCTTCTAGTACAGTGGTGCCAGATTTGCTCACTATGCACTCTGATAAGCAAAACTATGTAGGTTATTTTCTCTGTATAACTAGTCTGCTCATCCTCATTAGCTCTGACTACATCTAGCTTTGCCTAACTCAGCACTTTGTTTCCTTGAGAACAAGTAGCCTTTCAGGTTGGCCTTGTCCTCCACCCGATCATTCTCCATCATGAGATTTTAATTACGTGGATGATTGTGGGATGGAATGGGGAGGCAAGGGACAGTGGTGGCTTACTTGACCCTGTGACACTATGTTGACCCCTGCAGTGGTGACTGTTGAGGTGTGACCAAACTTGGCTGTGATCCTTTTGTTTTGGCCCCAGCCCTTTCATCAATGCAGTGTTTTCATAGATAGTCAGTTCATTATATCCTTATTAATAGATATAGATATAGATATAGATATAGATATAGATAGAGATAGAGATATAGCGATATAGATATAGTGTATGTACATATAAATGGAAAATAACAATGAAGGAAATAGATATTACTAGGTAGCAAAAATCCTGCCTAACAGGATTTTTATGGAGAATATCAGATAAAGTACAGAAAGTGTCAGGCACATACTAGGTCTTTAAGAAATGTTAGAAATATTAATTCAGAGTACTCCCTCCATAAATGAAAGGATTTTTATGTAAAGCAAATAGCATAAGTGTAATAAAGAGCATATGAAAATATATATACAAGACATGAAATGTCTTCACATTTATGAGCTTTTGTCCTATATTTTGTTTTAGTATGTGTTTCCTGATGCAGTTGGGTAGAGGAAAGGATATTTGTGCTATTTATTTTTATTATTTTATGAGTTATCTTGTCTCATTTTTTACTCTTCAGTTTAACACCAGAGAAACAGAGGAACACATGCACATACATGTACTCACTCGACACATGTAGAAAGGAATTGTAGTTGTTTTTCCCTAAGTGAGTATGTTCTGTAGGTAGTTGGAAATGAGAGTCTGGGAATTATCAGAGATAAGAGTGGGTGGACAAATGGACTCAATCTAGCAGTGCCCCTAATATGTGGGCTGAATAAACGAATGGTTGTGAGAGACTCAGCTTTGGGAGTCATTATGACTCCCAAATGAAACTGTATATACACTTTCAATCTTTATGTACAGATATACACATGCATATATATAATAAAATTTTCATATACACTTAGAACTATTCATATATGTTAATATATTTTAATTAATATATATGAATTTTTCAAACATATTTAAGACTTCCTTTTTTCCCTTTTTATTGAATTTATTGGGGTGACACTGGTTAACAAAATTATACAGGCTTTAGGTGCACATTCTACAACACATTATCTGTACACTGTATTGTGTGTTCACCACCCCAAGTATCTGTCAGGACTATTCATTTCATATTGTCTGTCACTACAAAAACTGATACCTTTTCTTTGCAGGAAAAGTAACATATTTAGATAATCATCATTTGCTGGCCAGAT